>NW_027190301.1:17500-44810 GCF_040958095.1 Procambarus clarkii | reverse complement strand
GTTCACACGGAATAGTAACAGAACGAGAGGACATGGATGGAAGCTTGAAACTCAGATGAGTCACAGAGATGTTAGGAAGTTTTCTTTTAGCATGAGAGTAGTGGGGAAATGGAATGCACTTCAGGAACAGGTTGTGGAAGCAAATACTATTCATAATTTTAAAACCAGGTACGATAGGGAAATGGGACAGAAGTCATTGCTGTAAACAACCGATGCTCGAAAGGCGGGATCCAAGAGTCAATGCTCGATCCTGCAGACACAACTAGGTGAGTACAACTAGGTGAGTACACACACACACACACACACACACACACACACACACACACACACACACACACACACACACACACACACACACACACACAAGTAAGGAGGCATTTAGGGCGCTTTACACTGCCTACGTAAGGCCAGTCTTAGAGTATGCCGCCTCATCATGGAGTCCCCATCTGAAGAAGCATATAATGAAACTGGAAAAGGTTCAGATGTTTGCAACGAGTCTCGTCCCAGAGCTACGAGGGATGGGGTATGAAGAGCGCCTGAGGGAACCGTGCCTTACGACACTAGAAAGAAGAAGGGAGAGGGGGGACATGATTGGAACGTATAAGGTACTCAGAGGAATTGACAGAGTGGACATAGACGAAATGTTCACACGGAATAGTAACAGAACGAGAGGACATGGATGGAAGCTTGAAACTCAGATGAGTCACAGAGATGTTAGGAAGTTTTCTTTTAGCGTGAGAGTAGTGGGGAAATGGAATGCACTTCAGGAACAGGTTGTGGAAGCAAATACTATTCATAATTTTAAAACCAGGTATGATAGGGAAATGGGACAGGAGTCATTGCTGTAAACAACCGATGCTCAAAAGGCGGGATCCAAGAGTCAATGCTCGATGCTGCAGACACAACTAGGTGAGTACAACTAGGTGAGTACACACACACACACACACACACACACACACACAAGTAAGGAGGCATTTAGGGCGCTTTACACTGCCTACGTAAGGCCAGTCTTAGAGTATGCCGCCTCATCATGGAGTCCCCATCTGAAGAAGCATATAATGAAACTGGAAAAGGTTCAGAGGTTTGCAACGAGTCTCGTCCCAGAGCTACGAGGGATGGGGTATGAAGAGCGCCTGAGGGAACCGTGCCTAACGACACTAGAAAGAAGGGAGAGGGGGGACATGATAGGAACGTATAAGATACTCAGAGGAATTGACAGAGTGGACATAGACGAAATGTTCACACGGAATAGTAACAGAACGAGAGGACATGGATGGAAGCTTGAAACTCAGATGAGTCACAGAGATGTTAGGAAGTTTTCTTTTAGCGTGAGAGTAGTGGGGAAATGGAATGCACTTCAGGAACAGGTTGTGGAAGCAAATACTATTCATAATTTTAAAACCAGGTATGATAGGGAAATGGGACAGGAGTCATTGCTGTAAACAACCGATGCTCGAAAGGCGGGATCCAAGAGTCAATGCTCGATCCTGCAGACACAACTAGGTGAGTACAACTAGGTGAGTACACACACACACACACACACACACACACACACACACACACACACACACACACACACACACACACACACACACACACACACACACACACACACACACACACACACACACACACACACACACACACACACACACACACACACACACACACACACACACACAAGTAAGGAGGCATTTAGGGCGCTTTACACTGCCTACGTAAGGCCAGTCTTAGAGTATGCCGCCTCATCATGGAGTCCCCATCTGAAGAAGCATATAATGAAACTGGAAAAGGTTCAGAGGTTTGCAACGAGACTCGTCCCAGAGCTACGAGGGATGGGGTATGAAGAGCGCCTGAGGGAACTGTGCCTTACGACACTAGAAAGAAGAAGGGAGAGGGGGGACATGATAGGAACGTATAAGATACTCAGAGGAATTGACAGAGTGGACATAGACGAAATGTTCACACGGAATAGTAACAGAACGAGAGGACATGGATGGAAGCTTGAAACTCAGATGAGTCACAGAGATGTTAGGAAGTTTTCTTTTAGCGTGAGAGTAGTGGGGAAATGGAATGCACTTCAGGAACAGGTTGTGGAAGCAAATACTATTCATAATTTTAAAACCAGGTATGATAGGGAAATGGGACAGGAGTCATTGCTGTAAACAACCGATGCTCGAAAGGCGGGATCCAGGAGTCAATGCTCGATCCTGCAGACACAACTAGGTGAGTACAACTAGGTGAGTACACACACACACACACACACACACACACACACACACACACACACACACACACACACACACAAGTAAGGAGGCATTTAGGGCGCTTTACACTGCCTACGTAAGGCCAGTCTTAGAGTATGCCGCCTCATCATGGAGTCCCCATCTGAAGAAGCATATAATGAAACTGGAAAAGGTTCAGAGGTTTGCAACGAGACTCGTCCCAGAGCTACGAGGGATGGGGTATGAAGAGCGCCTGAGGGAACTGTGCCTTACGACACTAGAAAGAAGAAGGGAGAGGGGGGACATGATAGGAACGTATAAGATACTCAGAGGAATTGACAGAGTGGACATAGACGAAATGTTCACACGGAATAGTAACAGAACGAGACGACATGGATGGAAGCTTGAAACTCAGATGAGTCACAGAGATGTTAGGAAGTTTTCTTTTAGCGTGAGAGTAGTGGGGAAATGGAATGCACTTCAGGAACAGGTTGTGGAAGCAAATACTATTCATAATTTTAAAACCAGGTATGATAGGGAAATGGGACAGGAGTCATTGCTGTAAACAACCGATGCTCAAAAGGCGGGATCCAAGAGTCAATGCTCGATCCTGCAGACACAACTAGGTGAGTACAACTAGGTGAGTACACACACACACACACACACACACACACACACACACACACACACACACACACACACACACACACACACACACACACACACACACACACACACACACACACACACAAGTAAGGAGGCATTTAGGGCGCTTTACACTGCCTACGTAAGGCCAGTCTTAGAGTATGCCGCCTCATCATGGAGTCCCCATCTGAAGAAGCATATAATGAAACTGGAAAAGGTTCAGAGGTTTGCAACGAGTCTCATCCCAGAGCTACGAGGGATGGGGTATGAAGAGCGCCTGAGGGAACCGTGCCTTACGACACTAGAAAGAAGGGAGAGGGGGGACATGATAGGAACGTATAAGATACTCAGAGGAATTGACAGAGTGGACATAGACGAAATGTTCACACGGAATAGTAACAGAACGAGAGGACATGGATGGAAGCTTGAAACTCAGATGAGTCACAGAGATGTTAGGAAGTTTTCTTTTAGCGTGAGAGTAGTGGGGAAATGGAATGCACTTCAGGAACAGGTTGTGGAAGCAAATACTATTCATAATTTTAAAACCAGGTATGATAGGGAAATGGGACAGGAGTCATTGCTGTAAACAACCGATGCTCGAAAGGCGGGATCCAAGAGTCAATGCTCGATCCTGCAGACACAACTAGGTGAGTACAACTAGGTGAGTACACACACACACACACACACACACACACACACAGACACACACACACACACACACACACACACACACACACACACACACACACACACACACACACACAAGTAAGGAGGCATTTAGGGCGCTTTACACTGCCTACGTAAGGCCAGTCTTAGAGTATGCCGCCTCATCATGGAGTCCCCATCTGAAGAAGCATATAATGAAACTGGAAAAGGTTCAGAGGTTTGCAACGAGACTCGTCCCAGAGCTACGAGGGATGGGGTATGAAGAGCGCCTGAGGGAACTGTGCCTTACGACACTAGAAAGAAGAAGGGAGAGGGGGGACATGATAGGAACGTATAAGATACTCAGAGGAATTGACAGAGTGGACATAGACGAAATGTTCACACGGAATAGTTACAGAACGAGAGGACATGGATGGAAGCTTGAAACTCAGATGAGTCACAGAGATGTTAGGAAGTTTTCTTTTAGCGTGAGAGTAGTGGGGAAATGGAATGCACTTCAGGAACAGGTTGTGGAAGCAAATACTATTCATAATTTTAAAACCAGGTACGATAGGGAAATGGGACAAAAGTCATTGCTGTAAACAACCGATGCTCGAAAGGCGGGATCCAAGAGTCAATGCTCGATCCTGCAGACACAACTAGGTGAGTACAACTAGGTGAGTACACACACACACACACACACACACACACACACACACACACACACACACACACACACACACACACACACACACACACACACACACACACACACACACACACAAGTAAGGAGGCATTTAGGGCGCTTTACACTGCCTACGTAAGGCCAGTCTTAGAGTATGCCGCCTCATCATGGAGTCCCCATCTGAAGAAGCATATAATGAAACTGGAAAAGGTTCAGAGGTTTGCAACGAGACTCGTCCCAGAGCTACGAGGGATGGGGTATGAAGAGCGCCTGAGGGAACTGTGCCTTACGACACTAGAAAGAAGAAGGGAGAGGGGGGACATGATAGGAACGTATAAGATACTCAGAGGAATTGACAGAGTGGACATAGACGAAATGTTCACACGGAATAGTAACAGAACGAGAGGACATGGATGGAAGCTTGAAACTCAGATGAGTCACAGAGATGTTAGGAAGTTTTCTTTTAGCGTGAGAGTAGTGGGGAAATGGAATGCACTTCAGGAACAGGTTGTGGAAGCAAATACTATTCATAATTTTAAAACCAGGTATGATAGGGAAATGGGACAGGAGTCATTGCTGTAAACAACCGATGCTCGAAAGGCGGGATCCAGGAGTCAATGCTCGATCCTGCAGACACAACTAGGTGAGTACAACTAGGTGAGTACACACACACACACACACACACACACACACACACACACACACACACACACACACACACACACACAAGTAAGGAGGCATTTAGGGCGCTTTACACTGCCTACGTAAGGCCAGTCTTAGAGTATGCCGCCTCATCATGGAGTCCCCATCTGAAGAAGCATATAATGAAACTGGAAAAGGTTCAGAGGTTTGCAACGAGACTCGTCCCAGAGCTACGAGGGATGGGGTATGAAGAGCGCCTGAGGGAACTGTGCCTTACGACACTAGAAAGAAGAAGGGAGAGGGGGGACATGATAGGAACGTATAAGATACTCAGAGGAATTGACAGAGTGGACATAGACGAAATGTTCACACGGAATAGTAACAGAACGAGACGACATGGATGGAAGCTTGAAACTCAGATGAGTCACAGAGATGTTAGGAAGTTTTCTTTTAGCGTGAGAGTAGTGGGGAAATGGAATGCACTTCAGGAACAGGTTGTGGAAGCAAATACTATTCATAATTTTAAAACCAGGTATGATAGGGAAATGGGACAGGAGTCATTGCTGTAAACAACCGATGCTCAAAAGGCGGGATCCAAGAGTCAATGCTCGATCCTGCAGACACAACTAGGTGAGTACAACTAGGTGAGTACACACACACACACACACACACACACACACACACACACACACACACACACACACACACACACACACACACACACACACACACACACACACACACACACACACACACAAGTAAGGAGGCATTTAGGGCGCTTTACACTGCCTACGTAAGGCCAGTCTTAGAGTATGCCGCCTCATCATGGAGTCCCCATCTGAAGAAGCATATAATGAAACTGGAAAAGGTTCAGAGGTTTGCAACGAGTCTCATCCCAGAGCTACGAGGGATGGGGTATGAAGAGCGCCTGAGGGAACCGTGCCTTACGACACTAGAAAGAAGGGAGAGGGGGGACATGATAGGAACGTATAAGATACTCAGAGGAATTGACAGAGTGGACATAGACGAAATGTTCACACGGAATAGTAACAGAACGAGAGGACATGGATGGAAGCTTGAAACTCAGATGAGTCACAGAGATGTTAGGAAGTTTTCTTTTAGCGTGAGAGTAGTGGGGAAATGGAATGCACTTCAGGAACAGGTTGTGGAAGCAAATACTATTCATAATTTTAAAACCAGGTATGATAGGGAAATGGGACAGGAGTCATTGCTGTAAACAACCGATGCTCGAAAGGCGGGATCCAAGAGTCAATGCTCGATCCTGCAGACACAACTAGGTGAGTACAACTAGGTGAGTACACACACACACACACACACACACACACACACAGACACACACACACACACACACACACACACACACACACACACACACACACACACACACACACAAGTAAGGAGGCATTTAGGGCGCTTTACACTGCCTACGTAAGGCCAGTCTTAGAGTATGCCGCCTCATCATGGAGTCCCCATCTGAAGAAGCATATAATGAAACTGGAAAAGGTTCAGAGGTTTGCAACGAGACTCGTCCCAGAGCTACGAGGGATGGGGTATGAAGAGCGCCTGAGGGAACTGTGCCTTACGACACTAGAAAGAAGAAGGGAGAGGGGGGACATGATAGGAACGTATAAGATACTCAGAGGAATTGACAGAGTGGACATAGACGAAATGTTCACACGGAATAGTTACAGAACGAGAGGACATGGATGGAAGCTTGAAACTCAGATGAGTCACAGAGATGTTAGGAAGTTTTCTTTTAGCGTGAGAGTAGTGGGGAAATGGAATGCACTTCAGGAACAGGTTGTGGAAGCAAATACTATTCATAATTTTAAAACCAGGTACGATAGGGAAATGGGACAAAAGTCATTGCTGTAAACAACCGATGCTCGAAAGGCGGGATCCAAGAGTCAATGCTCGATCCTGCAGACACAACTAGGTGAGTACAACTAGGTGAGTACACACACACACACACACACACACACACACACACACACACACACACACACACACACACACACACACACACACACACACACACACACAAGTAAGGAGGCATTTAGGGCGCTTTACACTGCCTACGTAAGGCCAGTCTTAGAGTATGCCGCCTCATCATGGAGTCCCCATCTGAAGAAGCATATAATGAAACTGGAAAAGGTTCAGAGGTTTGCAACGAGACTCGTCCCAGAGCTACGAGGGATGGGGTATGAAGAGCGCCTGAGGGAACTGTGCCTTACGACACTAGAAAGAAGAAGGGAGAGGGGGGACATGATAGGAACGTATAAGATACTCAGAGGAATTGACAGAGTGGACATAGACGAAATGTTCACACGGAATAGTAACAGAACGAGACGACATGGATGGAAGCTTGAAACTCAGATGAGTCACAGAGATGTTAGGAAGTTTTCTTTTAGCGTGAGAGTAGTGGGGAAATGGAATGCACTTCAGGAACAGGTTGTGGAAGCAAATACTATTCATAATTTTAAAACCAGGTATGATAGAGAAATGGGACAGGAGTCATTGCTGTAAACAACCGATGCTCAAAAGGCGGGATCCAAGAGTCAATGCTCGATCCTGCAGACACAACTAGGTGAGTACAACTAGGTGAGTACACACACACACACACACACACACACACACACACACACACACACACACACACACACACACACACACACACACACACACACACACACACACACAAGTAAGGAGGCATTTAGGGCGCTTTACACTGCCTACGTAAGGCCAGTCTTAGAGTATGCCGCCTCATCATGGAGTCCCCATCTGAAGAAGCATATAATGAAACTGGAAAAGGTTCAGAGGTTTGCAACGAGACTCGTCCCAGAGCTACGAGGGATGGGGTATGAAGAGCGCCTGAGGGAACTGTGCCTTACGACACTAGAAAGAAGAAGGGAGAGGGGGGACATGATAGAAACGTATAAGATACTCAGAGGAATTGACAGAGTGGACATAGACGAAATGTTCACACGGAATAGTAACAGAACGAGAGGACATGGATGGAAGCTTGAAACTCAGATGAGTCACAGAGATGTTAGGAAGTTTTCTTTTAGCGTGAGAGTAGTGGGGAAATGGAATGCACTTCAGGAACAGGTTGTGGAAGCAAATACTATTCATAATTTTAAAACCAGGTATGATAGGGAAATGGGACAGGAGTCATTGCTGTAAACAACCGATGCTCAAAAGGCGGGATCCAAGAGTCAATGCTCGATCCTGCAGACACAACTAGGTGAGTACAACTAGGTGAGTACACACACACACACACACACACACACACACACAGACACACACACACACACACACACACACACACACACACACACACACACACACACACAAGTAAGGAGGCATTTAGGGCGCTTTACACTGCCTACGTAAGGCCAGTCTTAGAGTATGCCGCCTCATCATGGAGTCCCCATCTGAAGAAGCATATAATGAAACTGGAAAAGGTTCAGAGGTTTGCAACGAGACTCGTCCCAGAGCTACGAGGGATGGGGTATGAAGAGCGCCTGAGGGAACTGTGCCTTACGACACTAGAAAGAAGAAGGGAGAGGGGGGACATGATAGAAACGTATAAGATACTCAGGAATTGACAGAGTGGACATAGACGAAATGTTCACACGGAATAGTAACAGAACGAGAGGACATGGATGGAAGCTTGAAACTCAGATGAGTCACAGAGATGTTAGGAAGTTTTCTTTTAGCATGAGAGTAGTGGGGAAATGGAATGCACTTCAGGAACAGGTTGTGGAAGCAAATACTATTCATAATTTTAAAACCAGGTACGATAGGGAAATGGGACAGAAGTCATTGCTGTAAACAACCGATGCTCGAAAGGCGGGATCCAAGAGTCAATGCTCGATCCTGCAGACACAACTAGGTGAGTACAACTAGGTGAGTACACACACACACACACACACACACACACACACACACACACACACACACACACACACACACACACACACACACACACACACAAGTAAGGAGGCATTTAGGGCGCTTTACACTGCCTACGTAAGGCCAGTCTTAGAGTATGCCGCCTCATCATGGAGTCCCCATCTGAAGAAGCATATAATGAAACTGGAAAAGGTTCAGATGTTTGCAACGAGTCTCGTCCCAGAGCTACGAGGGATGGGGTATGAAGAGCGCCTGAGGGAACCGTGCCTTACGACACTAGAAAGAAGAAGGGAGAGGGGGGACATGATTGGAACGTATAAGGTACTCAGAGGAATTGACAGAGTGGACATAGACGAAATGTTCACACGGAATAGTAACAGAACGAGAGGACATGGATGGAAGCTTGAAACTCAGATGAGTCACAGAGATGTTAGGAAGTTTTCTTTTAGCGTGAGAGTAGTGGGGAAATGGAATGCACTTCAGGAACAGGTTGTGGAAGCAAATACTATTCATAATTTTAAAACCAGGTATGATAGGGAAATGGGACAGGAGTCATTGCTGTAAACAACCGATGCTCAAAAGGCGGGATCCAAGAGTCAATGCTCGATGCTGCAGACACAACTAGGTGAGTACAACTAGGTGAGTACACACACACACACACACACACACACACACACACACACACACACACACACACACACACACACAAGTAAGGAGGCATTTAGGGCGCTTTACACTGCCTACGTAAGGCCAGTCTTAGAGTATGCCGCCTCATCATGGAGTCCGCATCTGAAGAAGCATATAATGAAACTGGAAAAGGTTCAGAGGTTTGCAACGAGACTCGTCCCAGAGCTACGAGGGATGGGGTATGAAGAGCGCCTGAGGGAACTGTGCCTTACGACACTAGAAAGAAGAAGGGAGAGGGGGGACATGATAGAAACGTATAAGATACTCAGGAATTGACAGAGTGGACATAGACGAAATGTTCACACGGAATAGTAACAGAACGAGAGGACATGGATGGAAGCTTGAAACTCAGATGAGTCACAGAGATGTTAGGAAGTTTTCTTTTAGCGTGAGAGTAGTGGGGAAATGGAATGCACTTCAGGAACAGGTTGTGGAAGCAAATACTATTCATAATTTTAAAACCAGGTATGATAGGGAAATGGGACAGGAGTCATTGCTGTAAACAACCGATGCTCAAAAGGCGGGATCCAAGAGTCAATGCTCGATCCTGCAGACACAACTAGGTGAGTACAACTAGGTGAGTACACACACACACACACACACACACACACACAGACACACACACACACACACACACACACACACACACACACACACACACACACACACACACACACACAAGTAAGGAGGCATTTAGGGCGCTTTACACTGCCTACGTAAGGCCAGTCTTAGAGTATGCCGCCTCATCATGGAGTCCCCATCTGAAGAAGCATATAATGAAACTGGAAAAGGTTCAGAGGTTTGCAACGAGTCTCATCCCAGAGCTACGAGGGATGGGGTATGAAGAGCGCCTGAGGGAACCGTGCCTTACGACACTAGAAAGAAGGGAGAGGGGGGACATGATAGGAACGTATAAGATACTCAGAGGAATTGACAGAGTGGACATAGACGAAATGTTCACACGGAATAGTAACAGAACGAGAGGACATGGATGGAAGCTTGAAACTCAGATGAGTCACAGAGATGTTAGGAAGTTTTCTTTTAGCGTGAGAGTAGTGGGGAAATGGAATGCACTTCAGGAACAGGTTGTGGAAGCAAATACTATTCATAATTTTAAAACCAGGTATGATAGGGAAATGGGACAGGAGTCATTGCTGTAAACAACCGATGCTCGAAAGGCGGGATCCAAGAGTCAATGCTCGATCCTGCAGACACAACTAGGTGAGTACAACTAGGTGAGTACACACACACACACACACACACACACACACACACACACACACACACACACACACACACACACACACACACACACACACACACACACACACACACACACACACACACACACACACACACACACACACACACACACACACACACACACACACACACACACAAGTAAGGAGGCATTTAGGGCGCTTTACACTGCCTACGTAAGGCCAGTCTTAGAGTATGCCGCCTCATCATGGAGTCCCCATCTGAAGAAGCATATAATGAAACTGGAAAAGGTTCAGAGGTTTGCAACGAGACTCGTCCCAGAGCTACGAGGGATGGGGTATGAAGAGCGCCTGAGGGAACTGTGCCTTACGACACTAGAAAGAAGAAGGGAGAGGGGGGACATGATAGGAACGTATAAGATACTCAGAGGAATTGACAGAGTGGACATAGACGAAATGTTCACACGGAATAGTAACAGAACGAGAGGACATGGATGGAAGCTTGAAACTCAGATGAGTCACAGAGATGTTAGGAAGTTTTCTTTTAGCGTGAGAGTAGTGGGGAAATGGAATGCACTTCAGGAACAGGTTGTGGAAGCAAATACTATTCATAATTTTAAAACCAGGTATGATAGGGAAATGGGACAGGAGTCATTGCTGTAAACAACCGATGCTCGAAAGGCGGGATCCAGGAGTCAATGCTCGATCCTGCAGACACAACTAGGTGAGTACAACTAGGTGAGTACACACACACACACACACACACACACACACACACACACACACACACACACACACAAGTAAGGAGGCATTTAGGGCGCTTTACACTGCCTACGTAAGGCCAGTCTTAGAGTATGCCGCCTCATCATGGAGTCCCCATCTGAAGAAGCATATAATGAAACTGGAAAAGGTTCAGAGGTTTGCAACGAGACTCGTCCCAGAGCTACGAGGGATGGGGTATGAAGAGCGCCTGAGGGAACTGTGCCTTACGACACTAGAAAGAAGAAGGGAGAGGGGGGACATGATAGGAACGTATAAGATACTCAGAGGAATTGACAGAGTGGACATAGACGAAATGTTCACACGGAATAGTAACAGAACGAGACGACATGGATGGAAGCTTGAAACTCAGATGAGTCACAGAGATGTTAGGAAGTTTTCTTTTAGCGTGAGAGTAGTGGGGAAATGGAATGCACTTCAGGAACAGGTTGTGGAAGCAAATACTATTCATAATTTTAAAACCAGGTATGATAGGGAAATGGGACAGGAGTCATTGCTGTAAACAACCGATGCTCAAAAGGCGGGATCCAAGAGTCAATGCTCGATCCTGCAGACACAACTAGGTGAGTACAACTAGGTGAGTACACACACACACACACACACACACACACACACACACACACACACACACACACACACACACACACACACACACACACACACACACACACACACACAAGTAAGGAGGCATTTAGGGCGCTTTACACTGCCTACGTAAGGCCAGTCTTAGAGTATGCCGCCTCATCATGGAGTCCCCATCTGAAGAAGCATATAATGAAACTGGAAAAGGTTCAGAGGTTTGCAACGAGACTCGTCCCAGAGCTACGAGGGATGGGGTATGAAGAGCGCCTGAGGGAACTGTGCCTTACGACACTAGAAAGAAGAAGGGAGAGGGGGGACATGATAGAAACGTATAAGATACTCAGAGGAATTGACAGAGTGGACATAGACGAAATGTTCACACGGAATAGTAACAGAACGAGAGGACATGGATGGAAGCTTGAAACTCAGATGAGTCACAGATATGTTAGGAAGTTTTCTTTTAGCGTGAGAGTAGTGGGGAAATGGAATGCACTTCAGGAACAGGTTGTGGAAGCAAATACTATTCATAATTTTAAAACCAGGTATGATAGGGAAATGGGACAGGAGTCATTGCTGTAAACAACCGATGCTCAAAAGGCGGGATCCAAGAGTCAATGCTCGATCCTGCAGACACAACTAGGTGAGTACAACTAGGTGAGTACACACACACACACACACACACACACACACACAGACACAGACACACACACACACACACACACACACACACACACACACACACACACACACACACACACAAGTAAGGAGGCATTTAGGGCGCTTTACACTGCCTACGTAAGGCCAGTCTTAGAGTATGCCGCCTCATCATGGAGTCCCCATCTGAAGAAGCATATAATGAAACTGGAAAAGGTTCAGAGGTTTGCAACGAGACTCGTCCCAGAGCTACGAGGGATGGGGTATGAAGAGCGCCTGAGGGAACTGTGCCTTACGACACTAGAAAGAAGAAGGGAGAGGGGGGACATGATAGGAACGTATAAGATACTCAGAGGAATTGACAGAGTGGACATAGACGAAATGTTCACACGGAATAGTTACAGAACGAGAGGACATGGATGGAAGCTTGAAACTCAGATGAGTCACAGAGATGTTAGGAAGTTTTCTTTTAGCGTGAGAGTAGTGGGGAAATGGAATGCACTTCAGGAACAGGTTGTGGAAGCAAATACTATTCATAATTTTAAAACCAGGTACGATAGGGAAATGGGACAGAAGTCATTGCTGTAAACAACCGATGCTCGAAAGGCGGGATCCAAGAGTCAATGCTCGATCCTGCAGACACAACTAGGTGAATACAACTAGGTGAGTACACACACACACACACACACACACACACACACACACACACACACACACACACACACACACACACACACACACACACACACACACACACACACACACACACACACACACACACACAAGTAAGGAGGCATTTAGGGCGCTTTACACTGCCTACGTAAGGCCAGTCTTAGAGTATGCCGCCTCATCATGGAGTCCCCATCTGAAGAAGCATATAATGAAACTGGAAAAGGTTCAGAGGTTTGCAACGAGACTCGTCCCAGAGCTACGAGGGATGGGGTATGAAGAGCGCCTGAGGGAACTGTGCCTTACGACACTAGAAAGAAGAAGGGAGAGGGGGGACATGATAGGAACGTATAAGATACTCAGAGGAATTGACAGAGTGGACATAGACGAAATGTTCACACGGAATAGTAACAGAACGAGAGGACATGGATGGAAGCTTGAAACTCAGATGAGTCACAGAGATGTTAGGAAGTTTTCTTTTAGCGTGAGAGTAGTGGGGAAATGGAATGCACTTCAGGAACAGGTTGTGGAAGCAAATACTATTCATAATTTTAAAACCAGGTATGATAGGGAAATGGGACAGGAGTCATTGCTGTAAACAACCGATGCTCGAAAGGCGGGATCCAGGAGTCAATGCTCGATCCTGCAGACACAACTAGGTGAGTACAACTAGGTGAGTACACACACACACACACACACACACACACACACACACACACAAGTAAGGAGGCATTTAGGGCGCTTTACACTGCCTACGTAAGGCCAGTCTTAGAGTATGCCGCCTCATCATGGAGTCCCCATCTGAAGAAGCATATAATGAAACTGGAAAAGGTTCAGAGGTTTGCAACGAGACTCGTCCCAGAGCTACGAGGGATGGGGTATGAAGAGCGCCTGAGGGAACTGTGCCTTACGACACTAGAAAGAAGAAGGGAGAGGGGGGACATGATAGGAACGTATAAGATACTCAGAGGAATTGACAGAGTGGACATAGACGAAATGTTCACACGGAATAGTAACAGAACGAGAGGACATGGATGGAAGCTTGAAACTCAGATGAGTCACAGAGATGTTAGGAAGTTTTCTTTTAGCGTGAGAGTAGTGGGGAAATGGAATGCACTTCAGGAACAGGTTGTGGAAGCAAATACTATTCATAATTTTAAAACCAGGTATGATAGGGAAATGGGACAGGAGTCATTGCTGTAAACAACCGATGCTCAAAAGGCGGGATCCAAGAGTCAATGCTCGATCCTGCAGACACAACTAGGTGAGTACAACTAGGTGAGTACACACACACACACACACACACACACACACACACACACACACACACACACACACACACACACACACACACACACACACACACACACACACACACACACACACACACACACACACACACACAAGTAAGGAGGCATTTAGGGCGCTTTACACTGCCTACGTAAGGCCAGTCTTAGAGTATGCCGCCTCATCATGGAGTCCCCATCTGAAGAAGCATATAATGAAACTGGAAAAGGTTCAGAGGTTTGCAACGAGACTCGTCCCAGAGCTACGAGGGATGGGGTATGAAGAGCGCCTGAGGGAACTGTGCCTTACGACACTAGAAAGAAGAAGGGAGAGGGGGGACATGATAGAAACGTATAAGATACTCAGGAATTGACAGAGTGGACATAGACGAAATGTTCACACGGAATAGTAACAGAACGAGAGGACATGGATGGAAGCTTGAAACTCAGATGAGTCACAGAGATGTTAGGAAGTTTTCTTTTAGCATGAGAGTAGTGGGGAAATGGAATGCACTTCAGGAACAGGTTGTGGAAGCAAATACTATTCATAATTTTAAAACCAGGTACGATAGGGAAATGGGACAGAAGTCATTGCTGTAAACAACCGATGCTCGAAAGGCGGGATCCAAGAGTCAATGCTCGATCCTGCAGACACAACTAGGTGAGTACAACTAGGTGAGTACACACACACACACACACACACACACACACACACACACACACACACACACACACACACACACACACACACACACACACACACACACACACACACACACAAGTAAGGAGGCATTTAGGGCGCTTTACACTGCCTACGTAAGGCCAGTCTTAGAGTATGCCGCCTCATCATGGAGTCCCCATCTGAAGAAGCATATAATGAAACTGGAAAAGGTTCAGATGTTTGCAACGAGTCTCGTCCCAGAGCTACGAGGGATGGGGTATGAAGAGCGCCTGAGGGAACCGTGCCTTACGACACTAGAAAGAAGAAGGGAGAGGGGGGACATGATTGGAACGTATAAGGTACTCAGAGGAATTGACAGAGTGGACATAGACGAAATGTTCACACGGAATAGTAACAGAACGAGAGGACATGGATGGAAGCTTGAAACTCAGATGAGTCACAGAGATGTTAGGAAGTTTTCTTTTAGCGTGAGAGTAGTGGGGAAATGGAATGCACTTCAGGAACAGGTTGTGGAAGCAAATACTATTCATAATTTTAAAACCAGGTATGATAGGGAAATGGGACAGGAGTCATTGCTGTAAACAACCGATGCTCAAAAGGCGGGATCCAAGAGTCAATGCTCGATGCTGCAGACACGACTAGGTGAGTACAACTAGGTGAGTACACACACACACACACACACACACACACACACACACACACACACACACACAAGTAAGGAGGCATTTAGGGCGCTTTACACTGCCTACGTAAGGCCAGTCTTAGAGTATGCCGCCTCATCATGGAGTCCGCATCTGAAGAAGCATATAATGAAACTGGAAAAGGTTCAGAGGTTTGCAACGAGACTCATCCCAGAGCTACGAGGGATGGGGTATGAAGAGCGCCTGAGGGAACTGTGCCTTACGACACTAGAAAGAAGAAGGGAGAGGGGGGACATGATAGAAACGTATAAGATACTCAGGAATTGACAGAGTGGACATAGACGAAATGTTCACACGGAATAGTAACAGAACGAGAGGACATGGATGGAAGCTTGAAACTCAGATGAGTCACAGAGATGTTAGGAAGTTTTCTTTTAGCGTGAGAGTAGTGGGGAAATGGAATGCACTTCAGGAACAGGTTGTGGAAGCAAATACTATTCATAATTTTAAAACCAGGTATGATAGGGAAATGGGACAGGAGTCATTGCTGTAAACAACCGATGCTCAAAAGGCGGGATCCAAGAGTCAATGCTCGATCCTGCAGACACAACTAGGTGAGTACAACTAGGTGAGTACACACACACACACACACACACACACACACACAGACACACACACACACACACACACACACACACACACACACACACACACACACACACACACACACACACAAGTAAGGAGGCATTTAGGGCGCTTTACACTGCCTACGTAAGGCCAGTCTTAGAGTATGCCGCCTCATCATGGAGTCCCCATCTGAAGAAGCATATAATGAAACTGGAAAAGGTTCAGAGGTTTGCAACGAGTCTCATCCCAGAGCTACGAGGGATGGGGTATGAAGAGCGCCCGAGGGAACCGTGCCTTACGACACTAGAAAGAAGGGAGAGGGGGGACATGATAGGAACGTATAAGATACTCAGAGGAATTGACAGAGTGGACATTGACGAAATGTTCACACGGAATAGTAACAGAACGAGAGGACATGGATGGAAGCTTGAAACTCAGATGAGTCACAGAGATGTTAGGAAGTTTTCTTTTAGCGTGAGAGTAGTGGGGAAATGGAATGCACTTCAGGAACAGGTTGTGGAAGCAAATACTATTCATAATTTTAAAACCAGGTATGATAGGGAAATGGGACAGGAGTCATTGCTGTAAACAACCGATGCTCGAAAGGCGGGATCCAAGAGTCAATGCTCGATCCTGCAGACACAACTAGGTGAGTACAACTAGGTGAGTACACACACACACACACACACACACACACACACACACACACACACACACACACAAGTAAGGAGGCATTTAGGGCGCTTTACACTGCCTACGTAAGGCCAGTCTTAGAGTATGCCGCCTCATCATGGAGTCCCCATCTGAAGAAGCATATAATGAAACTGGAAAAGGTTCAGAGGTTTGCAACGAGACTCGTCCCAGAGCTACGAGGGATGGGGTATGAAGAGCGCCTGAGGGAACTGTGCCTTACGACACTAGAAAGAAGAAGGGAGAGGGGGGACATGATAGGAACGTATAAGATACTCAGAGGAATTGACAGAGTGGACATAGACGAAATGTTCACACGGAATAGTTACAGAACGAGAGGACATGGATGGAAGCTTGAAACTCAGATGAGTCACAGAGATGTTAGGAAGTTTTCTTTTAGCATGAGAGTAGTGGGGAAATGGAATGCACTTCAGGAACAGGTTGTGGAAGCAAATACTATTCATAATTTTAAAACCAGGTACGATAGGGAAATGGGACAGAAGTCATTGCTGTAAACAACCGATGCTCGAAAGGCGGGATCCAAGAGTCAATGCTCGATCCTGCAGACACAACTAGGTGAGTACAACTAGGTGAGTACACACACACACACACACACACACACACACACACACACACACACACACACACACACACACACACACACACACACACACACACACACACACACACACACACACACACACACACACACACACACACACACACACACACACACACACACACAAGTAAGGAGGCATTTAGGGCGCTTTACACTGCCTACGTAAGGCCAGTCTTAGAGTATGCCGCCTCATCATGGAGTCCCCATCTGAAGAAGCATATAATGAAACTGGAAAAGGTTCAGATGTTTGCAACGAGTCTCGTCCCAGAGCTACGAGGGATGGGGTATGAAGAGCGCCTGAGGGAACCGTGCCTTACGACACTAGAAAGAAGAAGGGAGAGGGGGGACATGATTGGAACGTATAAGGTACTCAGAGGAATTGACAGAGTGGACATAGACGAAATGTTCACACGGAATAGTAACAGAACGAGAGGACATGGATGGAAGCTTGAAACTCAGATGAGTCACAGAGATGTTAGGAAGTTTTCTTTTAGCGTGAGAGTAGTGGGGAAATGGAATGCACTTCAGGAACAGGTTGTGGAAGCAAATACTATTCATAATTTTAAAACCAGGTATGATAGGGAAATGGGACAGGAGTCATTGCTGTAAACAACCGATGCTCAAAAGGCGGGATCCAAGAGTCAATGCTCGATGCTGCAGACACAACTAGGTGAGTACAACTAGGTGAGTACACACACACACACACACACACACACACACACACACACACACACACACACACACACACACACACACACACACAAGTAAGGAGGCATTTAGGGCGCTTTACACTGCCTACGTAAGGCCAGTCTTAGAGTATGCCGCCTCATCATGGAGTCCCCATCTGAAGAAGCATATAATGAAACTGGAAAAGGTTCAGAGGTTTGCAACGAGACTCGTCCCAGAGCTACGAGGGATGGGGTATGAAGAGCGCCTGAGGGAACTGTGCCTTACGACACTAGAAAGAAGAAGGGAGAGGGGGGACATGATAGGAACGTATAAGATACTCAGAGGAATTGACAGAGTGGACATAGACGAAATGTTCACATGGAATAGTTACAGAACGAGAGGACATGGATGGAAGCTTGAAACTCAGATGAGTCACAGAGATGTTAGGAAGTTTTCTTTTAGCATGAGAGTAGTGGGGAAATGGAATGCACTTCAGGAACAGGTTGTGGAAGCAAATACTATTCATAATTTTAAAACCAGGTACGATAGGGAAATGGGACAGAAGTCATTGCTGTAAACAACCGATGCTCGAAAGGCGGGATCCAAGAGTCAATGCTCGATCCTGCAGACACAACTAGGTGAGTACAACTAGGTGAGTACACACACACACACACACACACACACACACACACACACACACACACACACACACACACACACACACACACACACACACACACAAGTAAGGAGGCATTTAGGGCGTTTTACACTGCCTACGTAAGGCCAGTCTTAGAGTATGCCGCCTCATCATGGAGTCCCCATCTGAAGAAGCATATAATGAAACTGGAAAAGGTTCAGAGGTTTGCAACGAGACTCGTCCCAGAGCTACGAGGGATGGGGTATGAAGAGCGCCTGAAGGAACTGTGCCTTACGACACTAGAAAGAAGAAGGGAGAGGGGGGACATGATAGGAACGTATAAGATACTCAGAGGAATTGACAGAGTGGACATAGACGAAATGTTCACACGGAATAGTAACAGAACGAGAGGACATGGATGGAAGCTTGAAACTCAGATGAGTCACAGAGATGTTAGGAAGTTTTCTTTTAGCGTGAGAGTAGTGGGGAAATGGAATGCACTTCAGGAACAGGTTGTGGAAGCAAATACTATTCATAATTTTAAAACCAGGTATGATAGGGAAATGGGACAGGAGTCATTGCTGTAAACAACCGATGCTCAAAAGGCGGGATCCAAGAGTCAATGCTCGATGCTGCAGACACAACTAGGTGAGTACAACTAGGTGAGTACACACACACACACACACACACACACACACACACACACACACACACACACACACACACACACACACACACACACACACACACACACACACACACACAAGTAAGGAGGCATTTAGGGCGCTTTACACTGCCTACGTAAGGCCAGTCTTAGAGTATGCCGCCTCATCATGGAGTCCCCATCTGAAGAAGCATATAATGAAACTGGAAAAGGTTCAGAGGTTTGCAACGAGACTCGTCCCAGAGCTACGAGGGATGGGGTATGAAGAGCGCCTGAGGGAACTGTGCCTTACGACACTAGAAAGAAGAAGGGAGAGGGGGGACATGATAGGAACGTATAAGATACTCAGAGGAATTGACAGAGTGGACATAGACGAAATGTTCACACGGAATAGTTACAGAACGAGAGGACATGGATGGAAGCTTGAAACTCAGATGAGTCACAGAGATGTTAGGAAGTTTTCTTTTAGCGTGAGAGTAGTGGGGAAATGGAATGCACTTCAGGAACAGGTTGTGGAAGCAAATACTATTCATAATTTTAAAACCAGGTACGATAGGGAAATGGGACAGAAGTCATTGCTGTAAACAACCGATGCTCGAAAGGCAGGATCCAAGAGTCAATGCTCGATCCTGCAGACACAACTAGGTGAGTACAACTAGGTGAGTACACACACATACACACACACACACACACACACACACACACACACACACACACACACACACACACACACACACACACACACACACACACACACACACACACACACACACACACACACACACACACACACACACACACACACACACAAGTAAGGAGGCATTTAGGGCGCTTTACACTGCCTACGTAAGGCCAGTCTTAGAGTATGCCGCCTCATCATGGAGTCCCCATCTGAAGAAGCATATAATGAAACTGGAAAAGGTTCAGATGTTTGCAACGAGTCTCGTCCCAGAGCTACGAGGGATGGGGTATGAAGAGCGCCTGAGGGAACCGTGCCTTACGACATTAGAAAGAAGAAGGGAGAGGGGGGACATGATTGGAACGTATAAGGTACTCAGAGGAATTGACAGAGTGGACATAGACGAAATGTTCACACGGAATAGTAACAGAACGAGAGGACATGGATGGAAGCTTGAAACTCAGATGAGTCACAGAGATGTTAGGAAGTTTTCTTTTAGCGTGAGAGTAGTGGGGAAATGGAATGCACTTCAGGAACAGGTTGTGGAAGAAAATACTATTCATAATTTTAAAACCAGGTATGATAGGGAAATGGGACAGGAGTCATTGCTGTAAACAACCGATGCTCAAAAGGCGGGATCCAAGAGTCAATGCTCGATGCTGCAGACACAACTAGGTGAGTACAACTAGGTGAGTACACACACACACACACACACACACACACACACACACACACACACACACACACACACACACACACACACACACACACACACACACAAGTAAGGAGGCATTTAGGGCGCTTTACACTGCCTACGTAAGGCCAGTCTTAGAGTATGCCGCCTCATCATGGAGTCCCCATCTGAAGAAGCATATAATGAAACTGGAAAAGGTTCAGAGGTTTGCAACGAGACTCGTCCCAGAGCTACGAGGGATGGGGTATGAAGAGCGCCTGAGGGAACTGTGCCTTACGACACTAGAAAGAAGAAGGGAGAGGGGGGACATGATAGGAACGTATAAGATACTCAGAGGAATTGACAGAGTGGACATAGACGAAATGTTCACACGGAATAGTAACAGAACGAGAGGACATGGATGGAAGCTTGAAACTCAGATGAGTCACAGAGATGTTAGGAAGTTTTCTTTTAAGGTGAGAGTAGTGGGGAAATGGAATGCACTTCAGGAACAGGTTGTGGAAGCAAATACTATTCATAATTTTAAAACCAGGTATGATAGGGAAATGGAACAGGAGTCATTGCTGTAAACAACCGATGCTCGAAAGGCGGGATCCAAGAGTCAATGCTCGATCCTGCAGACACAACTAGGTGAGTACACACACACACACACACACACACACACACACACACACACACACACACACACACACACACACACACACACACACAAGTAAGGAGGCATTTAGGGCGCTTTACACTGCCTACGTAAGGCCAGTCTTAGAGTATGCCGCCTCATCATGGAGTCCCTATCTGAAGAAGCATATAATGAAACTGGAAAAGGTTCAGAGGTTTGCAACGAGACTCGTCCCAGAGCTACGAGGGATGGGGTATGAAGAGCGCCTGAGGGAACTGTGCCTTACGACACTAGAAAGAAGAAGGGAGAGGGGGGACATGATAGGAACTTATAAGATACTCAGAGGAATTGACAGAGTGGACATAGACGAAATGTTCACACGGAATAGTAACAGAACGAGAGGACATGGATGGAAGCTTGAAACTCAGATGAGTCACAGAGATGTTAGGAAGTTTTCTTTTAGCGTGAGAGTAGTGGGGAAATGGAATGCACTTCAGGAACAGGTTGTTGAAGCAAATACTATTCATAATTTTAAAACCAGGTATGATAGGGAAATGGGACAGGAGTCAATGCTGTAAACAACCGATGCTCGAAAGGTGGGATCCAAGAGTCAATGCTCGATCCTGCAGACACAACTAGGTGAGTACAACTAGGTGAGTACACACACACACACACACACACAAACACACCCACACACACACACACACACACACACACACACACACACACACACACACACACACACACACACACACACACACACACACACACACACACACACACACACACACACACACACACAAGTAAGGAGGCATTTAGGGCGCTTTACACTGCCTACATAAGGCCAGTCTTAGAGTATGCCGCCTCATCATGGAGTCCCCATCTGAAGAAGCATATAATGAAACTGGAAAAGGTTTAGAGGTTTGCAACGAGACTCGTCCCAGAGCTACGAGGGATGGGGTATGAAGAGCGCCTGAGGGAACTGTGCCTTACGACACTAGAAAGAAGAAGGGAGAGGGGGGACATGATAGGAACGTATAAGATACTCAGAGGAATTGACAGAGTGAACATAGACGAAATGTTCACACGGAATAGTAACAGCACGAGAGGACATGGATGGAAGCTTGAAACTCAGATGAGTCACAGAGATGTTAGGAAGTTTTCTTTTAGCGTGAGAGTAGTGGGGAAATGGAATGCACTTCAGGAACAGGTTGTGGAAGCAAATACTATTCATAATTTTAAAACCAGGTATGATAGGGACATGGGACAGGAGTCATTGCTGTAAACAACCGATGCTCGAAAGGCGGGATCCAAGAGTCAAAGCTCGATCCTGCAGACACAACTAGGTGAGTACAACTAGGTGAGTACACACACACACACACACACACACACACACAAACACACACACACACACACACACACACACACACACACACACACACACACACACACACACACACACACACACACACACACACAAGTAAGGAGGCATTTAGGGCGCTTTACACTGCCTACGTAAGGCCAGTCTTAGAGTATGCCGCCTCATCATGGAGTCCCCATCTGAAGAAGCATATAATGAAACTGGAAAAGGTTCAGAGGTTTGCAACGAGACTCGTCCCAGAACTACGAGGGATGGGGTATGAAGAGCGCCTGAGGGAACTGTGCCTTACGACACTAGAAAGAAGAAGAGAGAGGGGGGACATGATAGGAACGTATAAGATACTCAGAGGAATTGACAGAGTGGACATAGACGAAATGTTCACATGGAATAGTAACAGAACGAGAGGACATGGATGGAAGCTTGAAACTCAGATGAGTCACAGAGATGTTAGGAAGTTTTCTTTTAGCGTGAGAGTAGTGGGGAAATTGAATGCACTTCAGGAACAGGTTGTGGAAGCAAATACTATTCATAATTTTAAAACCAGGTATGATAGGGAAATGGGACAGGAGTCATTGCTGTAAACAACCGATGCTCGAAAGGCGGGATCCAAGAGTCAATGCTCGATCCTGCAGACACAACTAGGTGAGTAAAACTAGGTGAGTACACACACACACACACACACACACACACACACACACACACACACACACACACACACACACACACACACACACACACACACACACACACACACACACACACACACACACACAAGTAAGGAGGCATTTAGAGCGCTTTACACTGCCTACATAAGGCCAGTCTTACAGTATGCCGCCTCATCATGGAGTCCCCATCTGAAGAAGCATATAATGAAACTGGAAAAGGTTCAGAGGTTTGCAACGAGACTCGTCCCAGAGCTACGAGGGATGGGGTATGAAGAGCGCCTGAAGGAACTGTGCCTTACGACACTAGAAAGAAGAAGGGAGAGGAGGGACATGATAGGAACGTATAAGATACTCAGAGGAATTGACAGTGTGGACATAGACGAAATGTTCACACGGAATAGTAACAGAACGAGAGGACATGGATGGAAGCTTGAAACTCAGATGAGTCACAGAGATATTAGGAAGTTTTCTTTTAGCGTGAGAGTAGTGGGGAAATGGAATGCACTTCAGGAACAGGTTGTGGAAGCAAATACTATTCATAATTTTAAAACCAGGTATGATAGGGAAATGGGACAGGAGTCATTGCTGTAAACAACCGATGCTCGAAAGGCGGGATCCAAGAGTCAATGCTCGATCCTGCAGACACAACTAGGTGAGTACACACACACACACACACACACACACACACACACACACACACACACACACACACACACACACACACACACACACACACACACACACACACACACACACACAAGTAAGGAGGCATTTAGGGCGCTTTACACTGCCTACGTAAGGCCAGTCTTAGAGTATGCCGCCTCATCATGGAGTCCCTATCTGAAGAAGCATATAATGAAACTGGAAAAGGTTCAGAGGTTTGCAACGAGACTCGTCCCAGAGCTACGAGGGATGGGGTATGAAGAGCGCCTGAGGGAACTGTGCCTTACGACACTAGAAAGAAGAAGGGAGAGGGGGGACATGACAGGAACTTATAAGATACTCAGAGGAATTGACAGAGTGGACATAGACGAAATGTTCACACGGAATAGTAACAGAACGAGAGGACATGGATGGAAGCTTGAAACTCAGATGAGTCACAGAGATGTTAGGAAGTTTTCTTTTAGCGTGAGAGTAGTGGGGAAATGGAATGCACTTCAGGAACAGGTTGTGGAAGCAAATACTATTCATAATTTTAAAACCAGGTATGATAGGGAAATGGGACAGGAGTCATTGCTGTAAACAACCGATGCTCGAAAGGTGGGATCCAAGAGTCAATGCTCGATCCTGCAGACACAACTAGGTGAGTACAACTAGGTGAGTACACACACACACACACACACACACACACAAACACACCCACACACACACACACACACACACACACACACACACACACACACACACACACACACACACACACACACACACACACACACACACACACACAAGTAAGGAGGCATTTAGGGCGATTTACACTGCCTACGTAAGGCCAGTCTTAGAGTATGCCGCCTCATCATGGAGTCCCCATCTGAAGAAGCATATAATGAAACTGGAAAAGGTTTAGAGGTTTGCAACGAGACTCGTCCCAGAGCTACGAGGGATGGGGTATGAAGAGCGCCTGAGGGAACTGTGCCTTACGACACTAGAAAGAAGAAGGGAGAGGGGGGACATGATAGGAACGTATAAGATACTCAGAGGAATTGACAGAGTGAACATAGACGAAATGTTCACACGGAATAGTAACAGCACGAGAGGACATGGATGGAAGCTTGAAACTCAGATGAGTCACAGAGATGTTAGGAAGTTTTCTTTTAGCGTGAGAGTAGTGGGGAAATGGAATGCACTTCAGGAACAGGTTGTGGAAGCAAATACTATTCATAATTTTAAAACCAGGTATGATAGGGAAATGGGACAGGAGTCATTGCTGTAAACAACCGATGCTCGAAAGGCGGGATCCAAGAGTCAAAGCTCGATCCTGCAGACACAACTAGGTGAGTACAACTAGGTGAGTACACACACACACACACACACACACACACAAACACACACACACACACACACACACACACACACACACACACACACACACACACACACACACACACACACACACACAAGTAAGGAGGCATTTAGGGCGCCTTTACACTGCCTACGTAAGGCCAGTCTTAGAGTATGCCGCCTCATCATGGAGTCCCCATCTGAAGAAGCATATAATGAAACTGGAAAAGGTTCAGAGGTTTGCAACGAGACTCGTCCCAGAGCTACGAGGGATGGGGTATGAAGAGCGCCTGAGGGAACTGTGCCTTACGACACTAGAAAGAAGAAGGGAGAGGGGGGACATGATAGGAACGTATAAGATACTCAGAGGAATTGACAGAGTGGACATAGACGAAATGTTCACACGGAATAGTAACAGAACGAGAGGACATGGATGGAAGCTTGAAACTCAGATGAGTCACAGAGATGTTAGGAAGTTTTCTTTTAGCGTGAGAGTAGTGGGGAAATTGAATGCACTTCAGGAACAGGTTGTGGAAGCAAATACTATTCATAATTTTAAAACCAGGTATGATAGGGAAATGGGACAGGAGTCATTGCTGTAAACAACCGATGCTCGAAAGGCGGGATCCAAGAGTCAATGCTCGATCCTGCAGACACAACTAGGTGAGTACAACTAGGTGAGTACACACACACACACACACACACACACACACACACACACACACACACACACACACACACACACACACACACACACACACACACACAAGTAAGGAGGCATTTAGGGCGCTTTACACTGCCTACATAAGGCCAGTCTTAGAGTATGCCGCCTCATCATGGAGTCCCCATCTGAAGAAGCATATAATGAAACTGGAAAAGGTTCAGAGGTTTGCAATGAGACTCGTCCCAGAGCTACGAGGGATGGGGTATGAAGAGCGCCTGAAGGAACTGTGCCTTACGACACTAGAAAGAAGAAGGGAGAGGGGGGACATGATAGGAACGTATAAGATACTCAGAGGAATTGACAGTGTGGACATAGACGAAATGTTCACACGGAATAGTAACAGAACGAGAGGACATGGATGGAAGCTTGAAACTCAGATGAGTCACAGAGATGTTAGGAAGTTTTCTTTTAGCGTGAGAGTAGTGGGGAAATGGAATGCACTTCAGGAACAGGTTGTGGAAGCAAATACTATTCATAATTTTAAAACCAGGTATGATAGGGAAATGGGACAGGAGTCATTGCTGTAAACAACCGATGCTCGAAAGGCGGGATCCAAGAGTCAATGTTCGATCCTGCAGACACAACTAGGTGAGTACACACACACACACACACACACACACACACACACACACACACACACACACACACACACACACACACACACA
>NW_027190301.1:0-12500 GCF_040958095.1 Procambarus clarkii | reverse complement strand
CACACACACACACACATACACACACACACACACACACACACACACACACACACACACACACACACACAAGTAAGGAGGCATTTAGGGCGCTTTACACTGCCTACGTAAGGCCAGTCTTAGAGTATGCCGCCTCATCATGGAGTCCCCATCTGAAGAAGCATATAATGAAACTGGAAAAGGTTCAGAGGTTTGCAACGAGACTCGTCCCAGAGCTACGAGGGATGGGGTATGAAGAGCGCCTGAGGGAACTGTGCCTTACGACACTAGAAAGAAGAAGGGAGAGGTGGGACATGATAGGAACTTATAAGATACTCAGAGGAATTGACAGAGTGGACATAGACGAAATGTTCACACGGAATAGTAACAGAACGAGAGGACATGGATGGAAGCTTGAAACTCAGATGAGTCACAGAGATGTTAGGAAGTTTTCTTTTAGCGTGAGAGTAGTGGGGAAATGGAATGCACTTCAGGAACAGGTTGTGGAAGCAAATACTATTCATAATTTTAAAACCAGGTATGATAGGGAAATGGGACAGGAGTCATTGCTGTAAACAACCGATGCTCGAAAGGTGGGATCCAATAGTCAATGCTCGATCCTGCAGACACAACTAGGTGAGTACAACTAGGTGAGTACACACACACACACACACACACACACAAACACACACACACACACACACACACACACACACACACACACACACACACACACACACACACACACACACACAAGTAAGGAGGCATTTAGGGCGCTTTACACTGCCTACGTAAGGCCAGTCTTAGAGTATGCCGCCTCATCATGGAGTCCCCATCTGAAGAAGCATATAATGAAACTGGAAAAGGTTCAGAGGTTTGCAACGAGACTCGTCCCAGAGCTACGAGGGATGGGGTATGAAGAGCGCCTGAGGGAACTGTGCCTTACGACACTAGAAAGAAGAAGGGAGAGGGGGGACATGATAGGAACGTATAAGATACTCAGAGGAATTGACAGAGTGGACATAGACGAAATGTTCACACGGAATAGTAACAGCACGAGAGGACATGGATGGAAGCTTGAAACTCAGATGAGTCACAGAGATGTTAGGAAGTTTTCTTTTAGCGTGAGAGTAGTGGGGAAATGGAATGCACTTCAGGAACAGGTTGTGGAAGCAAATACTATTCATAATTTTAAAACCAGGTATGATAGGGAAATGGGACAGGAGTCATTGCTGTAAACAACCGATGCTCGAAAGGCGGGATCCAAGAGTCAATGCTCGATCCTGCAGACACAACTAGGTGAGTACACACACACACACACACACACACACACACACACACACACACACACACACACACACACACACACACACACACACACACACACACACACACACACACACACAAGCTGCAGAGATGGTCAGGGAAATGGCTACTGGAGTTTAACACCAGTAAATGTAAAGTTATGGAAATGGGATCAGGTGACAGGAGACCAAAGGGACAGTACACAATGAAGGGGAACAGCCTACCTGTAACGATTCGAGAAAGAGACCTGGGAGTGGATGTGACACCTAATCTAACTCCTGAGGCACATATAAATAGGGTAACGACAGCAGCGTACTCTACACTGGCGAAAATTAGAACTTCATTCAGAAACCTAAATGAGGAAGCTTTTAGGGCACTCTACACTGCCTACGTGAGACCCGTCTTAGAGTATGCCGCGCCATCATGGAGCCCCCACCTGAAGAAACACATAAAGAAACTGGAGAAGGTTCAGAGGTTTGCGACGAGGCTCGTCCCAGAGTTACGAGGGATGGCATATGAAAAGCGGCTGAAGGAACTGAACCTAACGACACTAGAGAAAAGAAGGGAGGGAGGAGATATGATAGGGACATATAAAATACTCAGGGGAATTGATAAAGTGGAAATAGATGAAATGTTCACACGTAATAATAACAGAACGAGGGGACATGGGTGGAAACTGGAAACTCAGATGAGTCACAGAGATGTTAGGAAGTTTTCTTTTAGCGTGAGAGTAGTAGAAAAATGGAATGCACTTGGGGAACAGGTTGTGGAAGCAAATACTATTCATGCTTTTAAAACTAGGTATAATAGGGAAATGGGACAGGAGTCATTGCTGTAAACAACCGATAGATAGAAAGGCGGGATCCAAGAGTCAATGCTCGATCCTGCAAGCACATATAGGTGAGTACATATAAGTGGGTATACACACACACACACACACACACACACACACACACACACACACACACACACACACACACACACACACACACACACACACACACACACACACACACACATACACACACACACACACACACACACACACACACACACACACACACACACAAGTAAGGAGGCATTTAGGGCGCTTTACACTGCCTACGTAAGGCCAGTCTTAGAGTATGCCGCCTCATCATGGAGTCCCCATCTGAAGAAGCATATAATGAAACTGGAAAAGGTTCAGAGGTTTGCAACGAGACTCGTCCCAGAGCTACGAGGGATGGGGTATGAAGAGCGGCTGAAGGAACTGAACCTAACGACACTAGAGAAAAGAAGGGAGAGAGGAGATATGATAGGGACATATAAAATACTCAGGGGAATTGATAAAGTGGAAATAGCTGAAATGTTCACACGTAATAATAACAGAACGAGGGGACATGGGTGGAAACTGGAAACTCAGATGAGTCACAGAGATGTTAGGAAGTTTTCTTTTAGCGTGAGAGTAGTAGAAAAATGGAATGCACTTGGGGAACAGGTTGTGGAAGCAAATACTATTCATACTTTTAAAACTAGGTATAATAGGGAAATGGGACAGGAGTCATTGCTGTAAACAACCGATAGATAGAAAGGCGGGATCCAAGAGTCAATGCTCGATCCTGCAAGCACATATAGGTGAGTACATATAGGTGGGTATACACACACACACACACACACACACACACACACACACACACAAACACACACACACACACACACACACACACACACACACACATACACACACACACACACACACACACACACACACACACACACACACACACACACACACACAAGTAAGGAGGCATTTAGGGCGCTTTACACTGCCTACGTAAGGCCAGTCTTAGAGTATGCCGCCTCATCATGGAGTCCCCATCTGAAGAAGTATATAATGAAACTGGAAAAGGTTCAGAGGTTTGCAACGAGACTCGTCCCAGAGCTACGAGGGATGGGGTATGAAGAGCGCCTGAGGGAACTGTGCCTTACGACACTAGAAAGAAGAAGGGAAAGGGGGGACATGATAGGAACGTATAAGATACTCAGAGGAATTGACAGAGTGGACATAGACGAAATGTTCACACGGAATAGTAACAGCACGAGAGGACATGGATGGAAGCTTGAAACTCAGATGAGTCACAGAGATGTTAGGAAGTTTTCTTTTAGCGTGAGAGTAGTGGGGAAATGGAATGCACTTCAGGAACAGGTTGTGGAAGCAAATACTATTCATAATTTTAAAACCAGGTATGATAGGGAAATGGGACAGGAGTCATTGCTGTAAACAACCGATGCTCGAAAGGCGGGATCCAAGAGTCAAAGCTCGATCCTGCAGACACAACTAGGTGAGTACAACTAGGTGAGTACACACACACACACACACACACACACACAAACACACACACACACACACACACACACACACACACACACACACACACACACACACACACACACACACACAAGTAAGGAGGCATTTAGGGCGCTTTACACTGCCTACGTAAGGCCAGTCTTAGAGTATGCCGCCTCATCATGGAGTCCCCATCTGAAGAAGCATATTATGAAACTGGAAAAGGTTCAGAGGTTTGCAACGAGACTCGTCCCAGAGCTACGAGGGATGGGGTATGAAGAGCGTCTGAGGGAACTGTGCCTTACGACACTAGAAAGAAGGGAGAGGGGGGACATGATAGGAACGTATAAGATACTCAGAGGAATTGACAGAGTGGACATAGACGAAATGTTCACACGGAATAGTAACAGAACGAGAGGACATGGATGGAAGCTTGAAACTCAGATGAGTCACAGAGATGTTAGGAAGTTTTCTTTTAGCGTGAGAGTAGTGGGGAAATGGAATGCACTTCAGGAACAGGTTGTGGAAGCAAATACTATTCATAATTTTAAAACCAGGTATGATAGGGAAATGGGACAGGAGTCATTGCTGTAAACAACCGATGCTCGAAAGGCGGGATCCAAGAGTCAATGCTCGATCCTGCAGACACAACTAGGTGAGTACAACTAGGTGAGTACACACACACACACACACACACACACACACACACACACACACACACACACACACACACACACACACACACACACACACACACACACACACACACACAAGCTGCAGAGATGGTCAGGGAAATGGCTACTGGAGTTTAACACCAGTAAATGTAAAGTTATGGAAATGGGATCAGGTGACAGGAGACCAAAGGGACAGTACACAATGAAGGGGAACAGCCTACATGTAACGATTCGAGAAAGAGACCTGGGAGTGGATGTGACACCTAATCTAACTCCTGAGGCACATATAAATAGGATAACGACAGCAGCGTACTCTACACTGGCGAAAATTAGAACTTCATTCAGAAACCTAAATGAGGAAGCTTTTAGGGCACTCTACACTGCCTACGTGAGACCCGTCTTAGAGTATGCCGCGCCATCATGGAGCCCCCACCTGAAGAAACACATAAAGAAACTGGAGAAGGTTCAGAGGTTTGCGACGAGGCTCGTCCCAGAGTTACGAGGGATGGGATATGAAAAGCGGCTGAAGGAACTGAACCTAACGACACTAGAGAAAAGAAGGGAGAGAGGAGATATGATAGGGACATATAAAATACTCAGGGGAATTGATAAAGTGGAAATAGATGAAATGTTCACACGTAATAATAACAGAACGAGGGGACATGGGTGGAAACTGGAAACTCAGATGAGTCACAGAGATGTTAGGAAGTTTTCTTTTAGCGTGAGAGTAGTAGAAAAATGGAATGCACTTGGGGAACAGGTTGTGGAAGCAAATACTATTCATACTTTTAAAACTAGGTATAATAGGGAAATGGGACAGGAGTCATTGCTGTAAACAACCGATAGATAGAAAGGCGGGATCCAAGAGTCAATGCTCGATCCTGCAAGCACATATAGGTGAGTACATATAGGTGGGTATACACACACACACACACACACACACACACACACACACACACACACACACACACACACACACACACACACACACACACACACACACACACACACACATACACACACACACACACACACACACACACACACACACACACACACACACACACACAAGTAAGGAGGCATTTAGGGCGCTTTACACTGCCTACGTAAGGCCAGTCTTAGAGTATGCCGCCTCATCATGGAGTCCCCATCTGAAGAAGCATATAATGAAACTGGAAAAGGTTCAGAGGTTTGCAACGAGACTCGTCCCAGAGCTACGAGGGATGGGGTATGAAGAGCGCCTGAGGGAACTGTGCCTTACGACACTAGAAAGAAGAAGGGAGAGGTGGGACATGATAGGAACTTATAAGATACTCAGAGGAATTGACAGAGTGGACATAGACGAAATGTTCACACGGAATAGTAACAGAACGAGAGGACATGGATGGAAGCTTGAAACTCAGATGAGTCACAGAGATGTTAGGAAGTTTTCTTTTAGCGTGAGAGTAGTGGGGAAATGGAATGCACTTCAGGAACAGGTTGTGGAAGCAAATACTATTCATAATTTTAAAACCAGGTATGATAGGGAAATGGGACAGGAGTCATTGCTGTAAACAACCGATGCTCGAAAGGTGGGATCCAATAGTCAATGCTCGATCCTGCAGACACAACTAGGTGAGTACAACTAGGTGAGTACACACACACACACACACACACACACAAACACACACACACACACACACACACACACACACACACACACACACACACACACACACACACACACACACACACACACACACACACAAGTAAGGAGGCATTTAGGGCGCTTTACACTGCCTACGTAAGGCCAGTCTTAGAGTATGCCGCCTCATCATGGAGTCCCCATCTGAAGAAGCATATAATGAAACTGGAAAAGGTTCAGAGGTTTGCAACGAGACTCGTCCCAGAGCTACGAGGGATGGGGTATGAAGAGCGCCTGAGGGAACTGTGCCTTACGACACTAGAAAGAAGAAGGGAGAGGGGGGACATGATAGGAACGTATAAGATACTCAGAGGAATTGACAGAGTGGACATAGACGAAATGTTCACACGGAATAGTAACAGCACGAGAGGACATGGATGGAAGCTTGAAACTCAGATGAGTCACAGAGATGTTAGGAAGTTTTCTTTTAGCGTGAGAGTAGTGGGGAAATGGAATGCACTTCAGGAACAGGTTGTGGAAGCAAATACTATTCATAATTTTAAAACCAGGTATGATAGGGAAATGGGACAGGAGTCATTGCTGTAAACAACCGATGCTCGAAAGGCGGGATCCAAGAGTCAATGCTCGATCCTGCAGACACAACTAGGTGAGTACACACACACACACACACACACACACACACACACACACACACACACACACACACACACACACACACACACACACACACACACACACACACACACACACACACACACAAGCTGCAGAGATGGTCAGGGAAATGGCTACTGGAGTTTAACACCAGTAAATGTAAAGTTATGGAAATGGGATCAGGTGACAGGAGACCAAAGGGACAGTACACAATGAAGGGGAACAGCCTACCTGTAACGATTCGAGAAAGAGACCTGGGAGTGGATGTGACACCTAATCTAACTCCTGAGGCACATATAAATAGGGTAACGACAGCAGCGTACTCTACACTGGCGAAAATTAGAACTTCATTCAGAAACCTAAATGAGGAAGCTTTTAGGGCACTCTACACTGCCTACGTGAGACCCGTCTTAGAGTATGCCGCGCCATCATGGAGCCCCCACCTGAAGAAACACATAAAGAAACTGGAGAAGGTTCAGAGGTTTGCGACGAGGCTCGTCCCAGAGTTACGAGGGATGGCATATGAAAAGCGGCTGAAGGAACTGAACCTAACGACACTAGAGAAAAGAAGGGAGGGAGGAGATATGATAGGGACATATAAAATACTCAGGGGAATTGATAAAGTGGAAATAGATGAAATGTTCACACGTAATAATAACAGAACGAGGGGACATGGGTGGAAACTGGAAACTCAGATGAGTCACAGAGATGTTAGGAAGTTTTCTTTTAGCGTGAGAGTAGTAGAAAAATGGAATGCACTTGGGGAACAGGTTGTGGAAGCAAATACTATTCATGCTTTTAAAACTAGGTATAATAGGGAAATGGGACAGGAGTCATTGCTGTAAACAACCGATAGATAGAAAGGCGGGATCCAAGAGTCAATGCTCGATCCTGCAAGCACATATAGGTGAGTACATATAAGTGGGTATACACACACACACACACACACACACACACACACACACACACACACACACACACACACACACACACACACACACACACACACACACACACACACACACACACACACACACACACACACACACACACACACACACACACACACACAAGTAAGGAGGCATTGAGGGCGCTTTACACTGCCTACGTAAGGCCAGTCTTAGAGTATGCCGCCTCATCATGGAGTCCCCATCTGAAGAAGCATATAATGAAACTGGAAAAGGTTCAGAGGTTTGCAACGAGACTCGTCCCAGAGCTACGAGGGATGGGGTATGAAGAGCGCCTGAGGGAACTGTGCCTTACGACAATAGAAAGAAGAAGGGAGAGGGGGGACATGATAGGAACTTATAAGATACTCAGAGGAATTGACAGAGTGGACATAGACGAAATGTTCACACGGAATAGTAACAGAACGAGAGGACATGGATGGAAGCTTGAAACTCAGATGAGTCACAGAGATGTTAGGAAGTTTTCTTTTAGCGTGAGAGTAGTGGGGAAATGGAATGCACTTCAGGAACAGGTTGTGGAAGCAAATACAATTCATAATTTTAAAACCAGGTATGATAGGGAAATGGGACAGGAGTCATTGCTGTAAACAACCGATGCTCGAAAGGCGGGATCCAAGAGTCAATGCTCGATCCTGCAGACACAACTAGGTGAGTACACACACACACACACACACACACACACACACACACACACACACACACACACACACACACACACACACACACAAGTAAGGAGGCATTTAGGGCGCTTTACACTGCCTACGTAAGGCCAGTCTTAGAGTATGCCGCCTCATCATGGAGTCCCCATCTGAAGAAGCATATAATGAAACTGGAAAAGGTTCAGAGGTTTGCAACGAGACTCGTCCCAGAGCTACGAGGGATGGGGTATGAAGAGCGCCTGAGGGAACTGTGCCTTACGACAATAGAAAGAAGAAGGGAGAGGGGGGACATGATAGGAACTTATAAGATACTCAGAGGAATTGACAGAGTGGACATAGACGAAATGTTCACACGGAATAGTAACAGAACGAGAGGACATGGATGGAAGCTTGAAACTCAGATGAGTCACAGAGATGTTAGGAAGTTTTCTTTTAGCGTGAGAGTAGTGGGGAAATGGAATGCACTTCAGGAACAGGTTGTGGAAGCAAATACTATTCATAATTTTAAAAACAGGTATGATAGGGAAATGGGACAGGAGTCATTGCTGTAAACAACCGATGCTCGAAAGGTGGGATCCAAGAGTCAATGCTCGATCCTGCAGACACAACTAGGTGAGTACAACTAGGTGAGTACACACACACACACACACACACACACACACACACACACACACACACACACACACACAAGTAAGGAGGCATTTAGGGCGCTTTACACTGCCTACGTAAGGCCAGTCTTAGAGTATGCCGCCTCATCATGGAGTCCCCATCTGAAGAAGCATATAATGAAACTGGAAAAGGTTCAGAGGTTTGCAACGAGACTCGTCCCAGAGCTACGAGGGATGGGGTATGAAGAGCGCCTGAGGGAACTGTGCCTTACGACAATAGAAAGAAGAAGGGAGAGGGGGGACATGATAGGAACTTATAAGATACTCAGAGGAATTGACAGAGTGGACATAGACGAAATGTTCACACGGAATAGTAACAGAACGAGAGGACATGGATGGAAGCTTGAAACTCAGATGAGTCACAGAGATGTTAGGAAGTTTTCTTTTAGCGTGAGAGTAGTGGGGAAATGGAATGCACTTCAGGAACAGGTTGTGGAAGCAAATACTATTCATAATTTTAAAAACAGGTATGATAGGGAAATGGGACAGGAGTCATTGCTGTAAACAACCGATGCTCGAAAGGTGGGATCCAAGAGTCAATGCTCGATCCTGCAGACACAACTAGGTGAGTACAACTAGGTGAGTACACACACACACACACACACACACACACACACACACACACACACACACACACACAAGTAAGGAGGCATTTAGGGCGCTTTACACTGCCTACGTAAGGCCAGTCTTAGAGTATGCCGCCTCATCATGGAGTCCCCATCTGAAGAAGCATATAATGAAACTGGAAAAGGTTCAGAGGTTTGCAACGAGACTCGTCCCAGAGCTACGAGGGATGGGGTATGAAGAGCGGCTGAAGGAACTGAACCTAACGACACTAGAGAAAAGAAGGGAGAGAGGAGATATGATAGGGACATATAAAATACTCAGGGGAATTGATAAAGTGGAAATAGCTGAAATGTTCACACGTAATAATAACAGAACGAGGGGACATGGGTGGAAACTGGAAACTCAGATGAGTCACAGAGATGTTAGGAAGTTTTCTTTTAGCGTGAGAGTAGTAGAAAAATGGAATGCACTTGGGGAACAGGTTGTGGAAGCAAATACTATTCATACTTTTAAAACTAGGTATAATAGGGAAATGGGACAGGAGTCATTGCTGTAAACAACCGATAGATAGAAAGGCGGGATCCAAGAGTCAATGCTCGATCCTGCAAGCACATATAGGTGAGTACATATAGGTGGGTATACACACACACACACACACACACACACACACACACACACACACACACACACACACACACACACACACACACACACACACACACATACACACACACACACACACACACACACACACACACACACACACACACACACAAGTAAGGAGGCATTTAGGGCGCTTTACACTGCCTACGTAAGGCCAGTCTTAGAGTATGCCGCCTCATCATGGAGTCCCCATCTGAAGAAGTATATAATGAAACTGGAAAAGGTTCAGAGGTTTGCAACGAGACTCGTCCCAGAGCTACGAGGGATGGGGTATGAAGAGCGCCTGAGGGAACTGTGCCTTACGACACTAGAAAGAAGAAGGGAGAGGGGGGACATGATAGGAACGTATAAGATACTCAGAAGAATTGACAGAGTGGACATAGACGAAATGTTCACACGGAATAGTAACAGCACGAGAGGACATGGATGGAAGCTTGAAACTCAGATGAGTCACAGAGATGTTAGGAAGTTTTCTTTTAGCGTGAGAGTAGTGGGGAAATGGAATGCACTTCAGGAACAGGTTGTGGAAGCAAATACTATTCATAATTTTAAAACCAGGTATGATAGGGAAATGGGACAGGAGTCATTGCTGTAAACAACCGATGCTCGAAAGGCGGGATCCAAGAGTCAAAGCTCGATCCTGCAGACACAACTAGGTGAGTACAACTAGGTGAGTACACACACACACACACACACACACACACAAACACACACACACACACACACACACACACACACACACACACACACACACACACACACACACACACACACACACACACACACAAGTAAGGAGGCATTTAGGGCGCTTTACACTGCCTACGTAAGGCCAGTCTTAGAGTATGCCGCCTCATCATGGAGTCCCCATCTGAAGAAGCATATAATGAAACTGGAAAAGGTTCAGAGGTTTGCAACGAGACTCGTCCCAGAGCTACGAGGGATGGGGTATGAAGAGCGCCTGAGGGAACTGTGCCTTACGACACTAGAAAGAAGGGAGAGGGGGGACATGATAGGAACGTATAAGATACTCAGAGGAATTGACAGAGTGGACATAGACGAAATGTTCACACGGAATAGTAACAGAACGAGAGGACATGGATGGAAGCTTGAAACTCAGATGAGTCACAGAGATGTTAGGAAGTTTTCTTTTAGCGTGAGAGTAGTGGGGAAATGGAATGCACTTCAGGAATAGGTTGTGGAAGCAAATACTATTCATAATTTTAAAACCAGGTATGATAGGGAAATGGGACAGGAGTCATTGCTGTAAACAACCGATGCTCGAAAGGCGGGATCCAAGAGTCAATGCTCGATCCTGCAGACACAACTAGGTGAGTACAACTAGGTGAGTACACACACACACACACACACACACACACACACACACACACACACACACACACACACACACACACACACACACACACACACACACACACACACACACACACACACACACACAAGCTGCAGAGATGGTCAGGGAAATGGCTACTGGTGTTTAACACCATTAAATGTAAAGTTATGGAAATGGGATCAGGTGACAGGAGACCAAAGGGACAGTACACAATGAAGGGGAACAGCCTACTTGTAACGATTCGAGAAAGAGACCTGGGAGTGGATGTGACACCTAATCTAACTCCTGAGGCACATATAAATAGGGTAACGACAGCAGCGTACTCTACACTGGAGAAAATTAGAACTTCATACAGAAACCTAAATGAGGAAGCTTTTAGGGCACTCTACACTGCCTACGTGAGACCCGTCTTAGAGTATGCCGCGCCATCATGGAGCCCCCACCTGAAGAAACACATAAAGAAACTGGAGAAGGTTCAGAGGTTTGCGACGAGGCTCGTCCCAGAGTTACGAGGGATGGCATATGAAAAGCGGCTGAAGGAACTGAACCTAACGACACTAGAGAAAAGAAGGGAGGGAGGAGATATGATAGGGACATATAAAATACTCAGGGGAATTGATAAAGTGGAAATAGATGAAATGTTCACACGTAATAATAACAGAACGAGGGGACATGGGTGGAAACTGGAAACTCAGATGAGTCACAGAGATGTTAGGAAGTTTTCTTTTAGCGTGAGAGTAGTAGAAAAATGGAATGCACTTGGGGAACAGGTTGTGGAAGCAAATACTATTCATACTTTTAAAACTAGGTATAATAGGGAAATGGGACAGGAGTCATTGCTGTAAACAACCGATAGATAGAAAGGCGGGATCCAAGAGTCAATGCTCGATCCTGCAAGCACATATAGGTGAGTACATATAGGTGGGTATACACACACACACACACACACACACACACACACACACACACACACACACACACACACACACACACACACACACACACATACACACACACACACACACACACACACACACACACAAACAC
>NW_027190300.1:0-44875 GCF_040958095.1 Procambarus clarkii | reverse complement strand
CAATGTGCACTACAACAACGAACACTACAACAACGAACAGTACGACAATGAACACTACAACAACGAACATTGCAAGAACGAACACAACAACTACGAACACTACAACAACGAACATTACAACAACGAACACTACAACAACGAACACTACAACAACGAACACTACAACAACGAACACTACAACAACGAACACCACAACAACTAATTACAACATCGAACATTACAACAATAAACATTACAACAACGAACACTACAACAAGGAACACTACAACAACGAACACTACAACAATGAACACTACAGCAACGAACACTACAACATCGAACACCACAGCAATGAACACAACAGTAACGAACACCAAAACAATGAGCACTACAATAATGAACAATACAACAACGAATACCACAACAATGAACACTACAACAATGAACAATACAACAACGAACAACACAACAATGAACACTACAACAACGATCACTACAACAATGTACACGACAACAACGAACACTACAACAACGAACACTACGACAATGAACACTACAACAACGAACATTACAAGAACGAACACAACTACTACGAACACTACAACAACGAACATTACAACAACGAACACTACAACAACGAACACTACAACAACAAACACTACAAAAACAAGTATTACAACAACAAACACTACAACAATGAACACTTCAACAATCAACATTACAACAACAAACACTACAACAACAAACACTACAACAACAAACACTACAACAACAAACACTACAACAACAAACACTACAAGAACAAACACTACAACAATGAACTTTACAACAGCAAACACTACAACAATGAACAATACAACAACGAACATGACAACAATGAACACTACAACAACGAACAATACAACAAAGAACACTACAACAACGAACACTACAACAATGAACACTACAACAACGAACACTACAACAACGAACACCACAACAACGAACACCACAACAACGAACACTACACTAATGAACATTACAACAACGAACACTACAACAACGATCATTTCAACAACGAACATTACAACAACGAACATTACAACAATGAACATTACAACAATGAACACTACAACAACGTACACTACAACAATGAACACTACAACAATGAACGTTTCAAAAACGAACACTACAACAACGAGCACTACAACAACGAACACAACAACAAGGAACACTACAACATCGAAGACTACAACAACGAACATTACAACAATGAACATTACAACAATGAACATTACAACAATGAACACCACAACAACGAACACTACAACAACGAACACTTCAACAACGAACACAACAAAAACGAACACTACAACAACGAACACTACAACGACGAACATTACTACAATGAACACTAAAACAATGAACATTACAACAATGAACATTACAACAATGAACATTATAACAATGAACACAACAACAACGAACACTACAACAACGAACAACAAGAAAACGAACACCACAACATCGAACACCACAACATCGAACACTAAAACAACGAACACTACAACAATGAACACTTCAACAACGAACACTACAATAACGAAAACTACGACAATGAACACTACAACAAGGAGCATTACAACAACGAACACAACAACTACGAACACCACAACAACGAACACCACAACAACGAACAATACAACAATGAACATTACAACAACGAACACTACAACAACGATCATTACAACAACGAACATTACAAAAACGAATATTACAACAACGAGCATGACAACAATGAACACTACAACAAAGAACACTACAACAACGAACACTACAACAACGAACATTACAATAATGAACACTACAACAACGAACACTACAACAACGAACACCACTACAACGAACAAAACAACAATAAACATTACAACCATGAACACTACAACAACGATCATTACAACAACGAACATTACAACAACGAACATTACAACAACGAACATTACAACAATGAACACTACAACAACGTACACTACAACAGTGAACATTACAACAATGAACATTACAACAATGAACACGACAACAACGAACACTACAACAATGAACATTACAACAACGAACATTACAACAACGAACATTACAACAATGATCACTACAACATCGAACACCACAACAATGAACACTACAACAATGAACACCACAACAACGAACACCAAAACAATGAACACTACAACAATGAACACCACAACCTCGAACACCACAACAATAAACACAACAACAACGAACACCAAAACAATAAACACTTCAACAATGAACACTACAACAACGAACAACACAACAATGAACACTACAACAACGATCACTACAACAATGTGCACTACAACAACGAACACTACAACAACGAACACTACGACAATGAACACTACAACAACGAACATTACAAGAACGAACACAAAAACTACGAACACTACAACAACGAACATTACAACAACGAACACTACAACAACGAACACTACAACAACGAACACTACAACAACATACACTATAACAACGAACACTACAACAACGAACACCACAACAACTAACACCACAACAACGAACATTACAACAATAAACATTACAACAACGAACACTACAACAACGAACATTACAACAACGAACATTACAACAACGAACATTACAATAACGAACATTACAACAACGAACATTATAACAAAGAACATTACAACAATGAACACTTCAAGAACGAACACTTGAACAATGAACATTACAACAGTGAACATTACAACAATGAACACCACAACAACGAACACTAAAACAACGAACACTTCAACAGTGAACATTACAACAATGAACACAAAAACAAAGAACATTACAACAATGAACATTACAACAATGAAGACAACAACAGCGAACACTACAGCAACGAACATCACAACAACGAACACTACAACAACGAACACTACAACAATGAACACTACAACAAAGAACACCACGACAACGAACACTCCAACAACGAACACTAAAACAACAAACACTACAACAATGAACACTACAACTAAGAACACTACAACAACGAACACTACGACAATGAACACTACAACAACGAACATTACAACAACGAACACAACAACTACGAACATTACAACAACGAACATTACAACAACCAACATGGCAGCAATGAACACTACAACAATGAACACTACAACAACGAAAACCACAATGAAAACTACAACAACGATCACTACAACAAATAACTCTAATACAACGAACACTACAACAACGAACACTACATCAACGAACACGACAACATCGAACACTACAACAACGAACACTACAACAACGAACACTACAACAATGAACACTACAACAACGAACACCACAACAATGAACACTACAACAACGAACACTACAACATCGAACACCACAACAATGAACACTACAACAATGAACACCACAACAACGAACACCACATCAATAAGCACAACAACAACGAACACCAAAACAATGAACACTTTAACAATGAACACTACAACAACGAACAACACAACAATGAACACTATAACAACGATCACTACAACAATGTGCACTACAACAACGAACACTACAACAACGAACACTACGACAATGAACACTACAACAACGAACATTACAAGAACGAACACAACAATTACGAACACTACAACAACGAACATTACAACAACGAACACTACAACAACGAACACTACAACAACGAACACTACAACAACGAACACTACAACAACGAACACCACAACACTAACACCACAACATCGAACATTACAACAATAAACATTACAACAACGAACACTACAACAAGGAACACTACAACAACGAACACTACAACAATGAACACTACAACAACGAACACTACAACATCGAACACCACAGCAATGAACACAACAGTAACGAACACCAAAACAATGAGCACTACAATAATGAACAATACAACAACGAATACCACAACAATGAACACTACAACAATGAACAATACAACAACGAACAACACAACAATGAACACTACAACAACGATCACTACAACAATGTACTCTACAACAACGAACACTACAACAACGAACACTACGACAATGAACACTACAACAATGAACATTACAACAACGAACACTACAACAACGAACACTACAACAACAAACACTACAAAAACAAGCATTACAACAACAAACACTACAACAATGAACACTTCAACAATCAACATTACAACAACAAACACTACAACAACAAACACTACAACAACAAACACTACAACAAAGAACACTACAACAATGAACTTTACAACAACAAACACTACAACAATGAACAATACAACAACGAACATGACAACAATGAACACTACAACAATGAACACTACAACAACGAACAATACAACAAAGAACACTACAACAACGAACACTACAACAACGAACACTACAACAATGAACACTACAACAACGAACACTACAACAACGAACACCACAACAACAAACACCACAACAACGAACAATACAATAATGAACATTACAACAACGAACACTACAACACCGATCATTACAACAACGAACATTACAACAACGAACAATACAACAATGAACATTACAACAAAGAACACTACAACAACGTACACTACAACAATGAACATTACAACAATGAACACGACAACAACGAACCTTAAAACAACGACCTCTTCAACAATGAACATTATAACAATGAACATTACAACAATGAACACTAAAACAATGAACGTTTCAAAAACGAACACTACAACAACGAACACTACACCAACGAACACAACAACAAGGAACACTAAAACAATGAACATTACAACAATGAACATTACAACAATGAACACTAAAACAATGAACATTACAACAATGAACATTACAACAATGAACATTACAACAATGAACACCACAACAACTTACACTACAACAACGAACACTTCAACAACGAACACAACAAAAACGAACACTACAACAACGAACACTACAACGACGAACATTACAACAATGAACACTAAAACAATGAACATTACAACAATGAACATTACAACAATGAACATTATAACAATGAACACAACAACAACGAACACTACAACAACGAACAACAAGAAAACGAACACCACAACATCGAACACTAAAACAACGAACACTACAACAATGAACACTTCAACAACGAACACTACAACAACGAAAACTACGACAATGAACACTACAACAACGAGCATTACAACAACGAACACAACAACTATGAACACCACAACAACGAACACTACAACAATGATCATTACAACAGCGAACATTACAACAACGAATATTACAACAATGAGCATGACAACACAACAATGAACACTACAACAAAGAACACTACAACAACGAACACTACAACAACGAACATTACAACAATGAACACTACAACAACGAACACTACAACAACGAACACCACAACAACGAACACCACAACAACGAACAATACAACAATAAACATTACAACAACGAACACTACAACAACGATCATTACAACAACGAACATTACAACAACGAACATTACAACAACGAACATTACAACAATGAACACTACAACAACGTATACTACAACAATGAACATTACAACAATGAACACTACAACAACGAACACTACGGCAATGAACACTACATCAAAGAACACGACAACATCGAACACTACAACAACGAACACTACAACAATGAACACTACAACAACGAACACCACAACAATGAACACTACAACAACGAACACTACAACATCGAACACCACAACAATGAACACTACAACAACGAACACCACAACAACGAACACCATAGCAATGAACACAACAGCAACGAACACCAAAAGAATGAGCACTACAATAATGAACAATACAACAACGAATACCACAACAATGAACACTACAACAATGAACAATACAACAACGAACAACACAACAATGAACACTACAACAGCGATCACTACAACAATGTACACGACAACAACGAACACTACAACAACGAACACTACGACAATGAACACTACAACAACGAACATTACAAGAACGAACACAACTACGAACACTACAACAACGAACATTACAACAACGAACACTAAAACAACGAACACTACAACAACAAACACTACAAAAACAAGTATTACAACAACAAACACTACAACAATGAACACTTCAACAATCAACATTACAACAACAAACACTACAACAACAAACACTACAACAACAAACACTACAACACAAACACACAACAACAAACACTACAACAACAAACACTACAACAACAAACACTACAACAATGAACTTTACAACAGCAAACACTACAATAATGAACAATACAACAACGAACATGACAACAATGAACACTACAACAACGAACAATACAACAAAGAACACTACAACAACGAACACTACAACAATGAACACTACAACAACGAACACTACAACAACGAACACTACATCAACGAACACGACAACATCGAACACTACAACAACGAACACTACAACAACGAACACTACAACAATGAACACTACAACAACGAACACCACAACAATGAACACTACAACAACGAACACTACAACATCGAACACTACAACAATGAACACTACAACAATGAACACCACAACAACGAACACCACAACAATAAGCACAACAACAACGAACACCAAAACAATGAACACTTTAACAATGAACACTACAACAACGAACAACACAACAATGAACACTATAACAACGATCACTACAACAATGTGCACTACAACAACGAACACTACAACAACGAACACTACGACAATGAACACTACAACAACGAACATTACAAGAACGAACACAACAACTACGAACACTACAACAACGAACATTACAACAACGAACACTACAACAACGAACACTACAACAACGAACACTACAACAACGAACACTACAACAACGAACACCACAACAACTAACACCACAACAACGAACATTACAACAATAAACATTACAACAACGAACACTACAACAAGGAACACTACAACAACGAACACTACAACAATGAACACTACAACAACGAACACTACAACATCGAACACCACAGCAATGAACACAACAGTAACGAACACCAAAACAATGAGCACTACAATAATGAACAATACAACAACGAATACCACAACAATGAACACTACAACAATGAACAATACAACAACGAACAACACAACAATGAACACTACAACAACGATCACTACAACAATGTACTCTACAACAACGAACACTACAACAACGAACACTACGACAACGAACACTACAACAATGAACATTACAACAACGAACACTTCAACAACGAACACTACAACAACAAACACTACAAAAACAAGCATTACAACAACAAACACTACAACAATGAACACTTCAACAATCAACATTACAACAACAAACACTACAACAACAAACACTACAACAAAGAACACTACAACAATGAACTTTACAACAACAAACACTACAACAATGAACAATACAACAACGAACATGACAACAATGAACACTACAACAATGAACACTACAACAACGAACAATACAACAAAGAACACTACAACAACGAACACTACAACAACGAACACTACAACAATGAACACTACAACAACGAACACTACAACAACGAACACCACAACAACGAACACCACAACAACGAACAATACAATAATGACCATTACAACAACGAACACTACAACAACGATCATTACAACAACGAACATTACAACATCGAACATTACAACAATGAACATTACAACAAAGAACACTACAACAACTTACACTACAACAATGAACATTACAACAATGAACACGACAACAACGAACCTTAAAACAACGACCTCTTCAACAATGAACATTACAACAATGAACATTACAACAATGAACACTACAACAATGAACGTTTCAAAAACGAACACTACAACAACGAACACTACACCAACGAACACAACAACAAGGAACACTAAAACAATGAACATTACAACAATGAACATTACAACAATGAACACTAAAACAATGAACATTACAACAATGAACATTACAACAATGAACATTACAACAATGAACACCACAACAACTTACACTACAACAACGAACACTTCAACAACGAACACAACAAAAACGAACACTACAACAACGAACACTACAACGACGAACATTACAACAATGAACACTAAAACAATGAACATTACAACAATGAACATTACAACAATGAACATTATAACAATGAACACAACAACAACGAACACTACAACAACGAACAACAAGAAAACGAACACCACAACATCGAACACTAAAACAACGAACACTACAACAATGAACACTTCAACAACGAACACTACAACAACGAAAACTACGACAATGAACACTACAACAACGAGCATTACAACAACGAACACAACAACTACGAACACCACAACAACGAACACTACAACAACGATCATTACAACAGCGAACATTACAACAACGAATATTACAACAACGAGCATGACAACACAACAATGAACACTACAACAAAGAACACTACAACAACGAACACTACAACAACGAACATTACAACAATGAACACTACAACAACGAACACTACAACAACGAACACCACAACAACGAACACCACAACAACGAACAATACAACAATAAACATTACAACAACGAACACTACAACAACGATCATTACAACAACGAACATTACAACAACGAACATTACAACAACGAACATTACAACAATGAACACTACAACAACGTATACTACAACAATGAACATTACAACAATGAACATTACAACAATGAACACGACAACAACGAACACCAAAAGAACGAACACTAAAAGAACGAACACTTCAACAATGAACATTACAACAAAAAATACTACATCAATGATCACTACAACAATGATCATTACAACAATGAACAATACAATAATGAACATTACAACAACATTACAACAATGAACACTACAACAACGAACACTGCAACAATGAACACTACAACAACGAACACTACAACAACAAATACTACAACAATGAACACTATAACAATTAACACTGCAACAACGAACACTACAACAACGAACACTACAACAACGAACACTACAACAACGAACACTACAACAACGAACACTACAACAACAAACACTACAAAAACAAGCACTACAACAACAATCACTACAACAACAAACACTACAACAACAAACACTACAACAACAAAAACTACAACAACAACACTACAAAAACAAGCGTTACAACAACAAACACTACAACAATGAACACATCAACAATCAATATTACAACAACAAATACTACAACAACAAACACTACAACAACAAACACTACAACAACAAACACTACAACAAACACTACAACAACAAACACTACAACAAAGAACATTACAACAATGAACATTACAACAATGAACACCACAACAACGAACACTAGAACAACGAACACTACAATAATAAACATTACAACAATGAACACTAAAACAAAGAACATTACAACAATGAACACAACCACAACGAACACCACAACAATGAACACTACAACAACGAACACTACAACATTAAACATTACAACAATGAACACTAAAAGAAAGAACATTACAACAATGAACACAACAACAACGAACACTACAACAACAAACACCACGACAACGAACACCACACCTACGAACACTACAACAACGAACACTACAACAACGAACACTACAACAATGAACACTACAACAACGAACACCACGACAACGAACACCACAACAACGAACACTACAACAACGAACACTACAACAATGAACACTACAACAACGAGCACTACAACAACGAACACTACGGCAATGAACACTACATCAAAGAACACGACAACATCGATCACTACAACAACGAACACCACAACAATGAACACTACAACAACGAACACTACAACATCGAACACCACAACAATGAACACTACAACAACGAACACCACAACAACGAACACCACAGCAATGAACACAACAGCAACGAACACCAAAAGAATGAGCACTACAATAATGAACAATACAACAACGAATACCACAACAATGAACAATACAACAACGAACAACACAACAACGAACACTACAACAACGAACACTACAACAATGTGCACTACAACAAGGAACACTACAACAACGAACACTACGACAATGAACACTACAACAACGAACATTACAAGAACGAACACAACAACTACGAACACTACAACAACGAACATTACAACAACGAACACTACAACAACGAACACTACAACAACGAACACTACAACAACATACACTATAACAACGAACACTACAACAACGAACACCACAACAACTAACACCACAACAACGAACATTTCAACAATAAACACTCTAACAACGAACACTACAACAATGAACATTACAACAACGAACATTACAACAACGAACATTACAATAACGAACATTACAACAACGAACATTATAACAAAGAACATTACAACAATGAACACTGCAAGAACGAACACTTGAACAATGAACATTACAACAGTGAACATTACAACAATGAACACCACAACAACGAACACTAAAACAACGAACACTTCAACAGTGAACATTACAACAATGAACACAAAACAAAGAACATTACAACAATGAACATTACAACAATGAAGACAACAACAGCGAACACTACAGCAACGAACATCACAACAACGAACACTACAACAACGAACACTACAACAATGAACACTACAACAACGAACACCACGACAACGAACACTACAACAACGAACACTAAAACAACAAACACTACAACAATGAACACTACAACTACGAACACTACAACAACGAACACTAAGACAATGAACACTACAACAACGAACATTACAACAACGAACACAACAACTACGAACATTACAACAACGAACATTACAACAACGAACATGGCAGCAATGAACACTACAACAATGAACACTACAACAACGAAAACCACAACAATGAAAACTACAACAACGATCACTACAACAAATAACTCTAATACAACGAACACTACAACAACGAACACTACGTCAACGAACACGACAACATCGAACACTACAACAACGAACACTACAACAACGAACACTACATCAATGAACACTACAACAACGAACACCACAACAATGAACACTACAACAACGAACACTACAACATCGAACACCACAACAATGAACACTACAACAATGAACACCACAACAACGAACACCACAACAATAAGCACAACAACAACGAACACCAAAACAATGAACACTTTAACAATGAACACTACAACAACGAACAACACAACAATGAACACTATAACAGCGATCACTACAACAATGTGCACTACAACAACGAACACTACAACAACGAACAGTACGACAATGAACACTACAACAACGAACATTGCAAGAACGAACACAACAACTTCGAACACTACAACAACGAACATTACAACAACGAACACTACAACAACGAACACTACAACAACGAACACTACAACAACGAACACTACAACAACGAACACCACAACAACTAATTACAACATCGAACATTACAACAATAAACATTACAACAACGAACACTACAACAAGGAACACTACAACAACGAACACTACAACAATGAACACTACAGCAACGAACACTACAACATCGAACACCACAGCAATGAACACAACAGTAACGAACACCAAAACAATGAGCACTACAATAATGAACAATACAACAACGAATACCACAACAATGAACACTACAACAATGAACAATACAACAACGAACAACACAACAATGAACACTACAACAACGATCACTACAACAATGTACACGACAACAACGAACACTACAACAACGAACACTACGACAATGAACACTACAACAACGAACATTACAAGAACGAACACAACTACTACGAACACTACAACAACGAACATTACAACAACGAACACTACAACAACGAACACTACAACAACAAACACTACAAAAACAAGTATTACAACAACAAACACTACAACAATGAACACTTCAACAATCAACATTACAACAACAAACACTACAACAACAAACACTACAACACAAACACTACAACAACAAACACTACAACAACAAACACTACAACAACAAACACTACAACAATGAACTTTACAACAGCAAACACTACAACAATGAACAATACAACAACGAACATGACAACAATGAACACTACAACAACGAACAATACAACAAAGAACACTACAACAACGAACACTACAACAATGAACACTACAACAACGAACACTACAACAACGAACACCACAACAACGAACACCACAACAACGAACACTACACTAATGAACATTACAACAACGAACACTACAACAACGATCATTTCAACAACGAACATTACAACAACGAACATTACAACAATGAACATTACAACAATGAACACTACAACAACGTACACTACAACAATGAACACTACAACAATGAACGTTTCAAAAACGAACACTACAACAACGAGCACTACAACAACGAACACAACAACAAGGAACACTACAACATCGAAGACTACAACAACGAACATTACAACAATGAACATTACAACAATGAACATTACAACAATGAACACCACAACAACGAACACTACAACAACGAACACTTCAACAACGAACACAACAAAAACGAACACTACAACAACGAACACTACAACGACGAACATTACTACAATGAACACCAAAACAATGAACATTACAACAATGAACATTACAACAATGAACATTATAACAATGAACACAACAACAACGAACACTTCAACAACGAACAACAAGAAAACGAACACCACAACATCGAACACCACAACATCGAACACTAAAACAACGAACACTACAACAATGAACACTTCAACAACGAACACTACAATAACGAAAACTACGACAATGAACACTACAACAAGGAGCATTACAACAACGAACACAACAACTACGAACACTACAACAACGATCATTACAACAACGAACATTACAAAACGAATATTACAACAACGAGCATGACAACAATGAACACTACAACAAAGAACACTACAACAACGAACACTACAACAACGAACATTACAATAATGAACACTACAACAACGAACACTACAACAACGAACACCACTACAACGAACAAAACAACAATAAACATTACAACCATGAACACTACAACAACGATCATTACAACAACGAACATTACAACAACGAACATTACAACAACGAACATTACAACAATGAACACTACAACAACGTACACTACAACAGTGAACATTACAACAATGAACATTACAACAATGAACACGACAACAACGAACACTACAACAATGAACATTACAACAACGAACATTACAACAACGAACATTACAACAATGATCACTACAACATCGAACACCACAACAATGAACACTACAACAATGAACACCACAACAACGAACACCAAAACAATGAACACTACAACAATGAACACCACAACCTCGAACACCACAACAATAAACACAACAACAACGAACACCAAAACAATAAACACTTCAACAATGAACACTACAACAACGAACAACACAACAATGAACACTACAACAACGATCACTACAACAATGTGCACTACAACAACGAACACTACAACAACGAACACTACGACAATGAACACTACAACAACGAACATTACAAGAACGAACACAAAAACTACGAACACTACAACAACGAACATTACAACAACGAACACTACAACAACGAACACTACAACAACGAACACTACAACAACATACACTATAACAACGAACACTACAACAACGAACACCACAACAACTAACACCACAACAACGAACATTACAACAATAAACATTACAACAACGAACACTACAACAACGAACATTACACAACGAACATTACAACAACGAACATTACAATAACGAACATTACAACAACGAACATTATAACAAAGAACATTACAACAATGAACACTTCAAGAACGAACACTTGAACAATGAACATTACAACAGTGAACATTACAACAATGAACACCACAACAACGAACACTAAAACAACGAACACTTCAACAGTGAACATTACAACAATGAACACAAAAACAAAGAACATTACAACAATGAACATTACAACAATGAAGACAACACAGCGAACACTACAGCAACGAACATCACAACAACGAACACTACAACAACGAACACTACAACAATGAACACTACAACAAAGAACACCACGACAACGAACACTCCAACAACGAACACTAAAACAACAAACACTACAACAATGAACACTACAACTACGAACACTACAACAACGAACACTACGACAATGAACACTACAACAACGAACATTACAACAACGAACACAACAACTACGAACATTACAACAACGAACATTACAACAACGAACATGGCAGCAATGAACACTACAACAATGAACACTACAACAACGAAAACCACAACAATGAAAACTACAACAACGATCACTACAACAAATAACTCTAATACAACGAACACTACAACAACGAACACTACATCAACGAACACGACAACATCGAACACTACAACAACGAACACTACAACAACGAACACTACAACAATGAACACTACAACAACGAACACAACAACAATGAACACTACAACAACGAACACTACAACATCGAACACCACAACAATGAACACTACAACAATGAACACCACAACAACGAACACCACAACAATAAGCACAACAACAACGAACACCAAAACAATGAACACTTTAACAATGAACACTACAACAACGAACAACACAACAATGAACACTATAACAACGATCACTACAACAATGTGCACTACAACAACGAACACTACAACAACGAACACTACGACAATGAACACTACAACAACGAACATTACAAGAACGAACACAACAATTACGAACACTACAACAACGAACATTACAACAACGAACACTACAACAACGAACACTACAACAACGAACACTACAACAACGAACACTACAACAACGAACACCACAACAACTAACACCACAACATCGAACATTACAACAATAAACATTACAACAACGAACACTACAACAAGGAACACTACAACAACGAACACTACAACAATGAACACTACAACAACGAACACTACAACATCGAACACCACAGCAATGAACACAACAGTAACGAACACCAAAACAATGAGCACTACAATAATGAACAATACAACAACGAATACCACAACAATGAACACTACAACAATGAACAATACAACAACGAACAACACAACAATGAACACTACAACAACGATCACTACAACAATGTACTCTACAACAACGAACACTACAACAACGAACACTACGACAATGAACACTACAACAATGAACATTACAACAACGAACACTACAACAACGAACACTACAACAACAAACACTACAAAAACAAGCATTACAACAACAAACACTACAACAATGAACACTTCAACAATCAACATTACAACAACAAACACTACAACAACAAACACTACAACAACAAACACTACAACAAAGAACACTACAACAATGAACTTTACAACAACAAACACTACAACAATGAACAATACAACAACGAACATGACAACAATGAACACTACAACAATGAACACTACAACAACGAACAATACAACAAAGAACACTACAACAACGAACACTACAACAACGAACACTACAACAATGAACACTACAACAACGAACACTACAACAACGAACACCACAACAACAAACACCACAACAACGAACAATACAATAATGAACATTACAACAACGAACACTACAACAACGATCATTACAACAACGAACATTACAACAACGAACAATACAACAATGAACATTACAACAAAGAACACTACAACAACGTACACTACAACATGAACATTACAACAATGAACACGACAACAACGAACCTTAAAACAACGACCTCTTCAACAATGAACATTATAACAATGAACATTACAACAATGAACACTAAAACAATGAACGTTTCAAAAACGAACACTACAACAACGAACACTACACCAACGAACACAACAACAAGGAACACTAAAACAATGAACATTACAACAATGAACATTACAACAATGAACACTAAAACAATGAACATTACAACAACGAACATTACAATAACGAACATTACAACAACGAACATTATAACAAAGAACATTACAACAATGAACACTTCAAGAACGAACACTTGAACAATGAACATTACAACAGTGAACATTACAACAATGAACACCACAACAACGAACACTAAAACAACGAACACTTCAACAGTGAACATTACAACAATGAACACAAAAACAAAGAACATTACAACAATGAACATTACAACAATGAAGACAACAACAGCGAACACTACAGCAACGAACATCACAACAACGAACACTACAACAACGAACACTACAACAATGAACACTACAACAAAGAACACCACGACAACGAACACTCCAACAACGAACACTAAAACAACAAACACTACAACAATGAACACTACAACTACGAACACTACAACAACGAACACTACGACAATGAACACTACAACAACGAACATTACAACAACGAACACAACAACTACGAACATTACAACAACGAACATTACAACAACGAACATGGCAGCAATGAACACTACAACAATGAACACTACAACAACGAAAACCACAACAATGAAAACTACAACAACGATCACTACAACAAATAACTCTAATACAACGAACACTACAACAACGAACACTACATCAACGAACACGACAACATCGAACACTACAACAACGAACACTACAACAACGAACACTACAACAATGAACACTACAACAACGAACACCACAACAATGAACACTACAACAACGAACACTACAACATCGAACACCACAACAATGAACACTACAACAATGAACACCACAACAACGAACACCACAACAATAAGCACAACAACAACGAACACCAAAACAATGAACACTTTAACAATGAACACTACAACAACGAACAACACAACAATGAACACTATAACAACGATCACTACAACAATGTGCACTACAACAACGAACACTACAACAACGAACACTACGACAATGAACACTACAACAACGAACATTACAAGAACGAACACAACAATTACGAACACTACAACAACGAACATTACAACAACGAACACTACAACAACGAACACTACAACAACGAACACTACAACAACGAACACTACAACAACGAACACCACAACAACTAACACCACAACATCGAACATTACAACAATAAACATTACAACAACGAACACTACAACAAGGAACACTACAACAACGAACACTACAACAATGAACACTACAACAACGAACACTACAACATCGAACACCACAGCAATGAACACAACAGTAACGAACACCAAAACAATGAGCACTACAATAATGAACAATACAACAACGAATACCACAACAATGAACACTACAACAATGAACAATACAACAACGAACAACACAACAATGAACACTACAACAACGATCACTACAACAATGTACTCTACAACAACGAACACTACAACAACGAACACTACGACAATGAACACTACAACAATGAACATTACAACAACGAACACTACAACAACGAACACTACAACAACAAACACTACAAAAACAAGCATTACAACAACAAACACTACAACAATGAACACTTCAACAATCAACATTACAACAACAAACACTACAACAACAAACACTACAACAACAAACACTACAACAAAGAACACTACAACAATGAACTTTACAACAACAAACACTACAACAATGAACAATACAACAACGAACATGACAACAATGAACACTACAACAATGAACACTACAACAACGAACAATACAACAAAGAACACTACAACAACGAACACTACAACAACGAACACTACAACAATGAACACTACAACAACGAACACTACAACAACGAACACCACAACAACAAACACCACAACAACGAACAATACAATAATGAACATTACAACAACGAACACTACAACAACGATCATTACAACAACGAACATTACAACAACGAACAATACAACAATGAACATTACAACAAAGAACACTACAACAACGTACACTACAACAATGAACATTACAACAATGAACACGACAACAACGAACCTTAAAACAACGACCTCTTCAACAATGAACATTATAACAATGAACATTACAACAATGAACACTAAAACAATGAACGTTTCAAAAACGAACACTACAACAACGAACACTACACCAACGAACACAACAACAAGGAACACTAAAACAATGAACATTACAACAATGAACATTACAACAATGAACACTAAAACAATGAACATTACAACAATGAACATTACAACAATGAACATTACAACAATGAACACCACAACAACTTACACTACAACAACGAACACTTCAACAACGAACACAACAAAAACGAACACTACAACAACGAACACTACAACGACGAACATTACAACAATGAACACTAAAACAATGAACATTACAACAATGAACATTACAACAATGAACATTATAACAATGAACACAACAACAACGAACACTACAACAACGAACAACAAGAAAACGAACACCACAACATCGAACACTAAAACAACGAACACTACAACAATGAACACTTCAACAACGAACACTACAACAACGAAAACTACGACAATGAACACTACAACAACGAGCATTACAACAACGAACACAACAACTATGAACACCACAACAACGAACACTACAACAATGATCATTACAACAGCGAACATTACAACAACGAATATTACAACAATGAGCATGACAACACAACAATGAACACTACAACAAAGAACACTACAACAACGAACACTACAACAACGAACATTACAACAATGAACACTACAACAACGAACACTACAACAACGAACACCACAACAACGAACACCACAACAACGAACAATACAACAATAAACATTACAACAACGAACACTACAACAACGATCATTACAACAACGAACATTACAACAACGAACATTACAACAACGAACATTACAACAATGAACACTACAACAACGTATACTACAACAATGAACATTACAACAATGAACACTACAACAACGAACACTACGGCAATGAACACTACATCAAAGAACACGACAACATCGAACACTACAACAACGAACACTACAACAATGAACACTACAACAACGAACACCACAACAATGAACACTACAACAACGAACACTACAACATCGAACACCACAACAATGAACACTACAACAACGAACACCACAACAACGAACACCATAGCAATGAACACAACAGCAACGAACACCAAAAGAATGAGCACTACAATAATGAACAATACAACAACGAATACCACAACAATGAACACTACAACAATGAACAATACAACAACGAACAACACAACAATGAACACTACAACAGCGATCACTACAACAATGTACACGACAACAACGAACACTACAACAACGAACACTACGACAATGAACACTACAACAACGAACATTACAAGAACGAACACAACTACTACGAACACTACAACAACGAACATTACAACAACGAACACTAAAACAACGAACACTACAACAACAAACACTACAAAAACAAGTATTACAACAACAAACACTACAACAATGAACACTTCAACAATCAACATTACAACAACAAACACTACAACAACAAACACTACAACAACAAACACTACAACAACAAACACTACAACAACAAACACTACAACAACAAACACTACAACAACAAACACTACAACAATGAACTTTACAACAGCAAACACTACAATAATGAACAATACAACAACGAACATGACAACAATGAACACTACAACAACGAACAATACAACAAAGAACACTACAACAACGAACACTACAACAATGAACACTACAACAACGAACACTACAACAACGAACACTACATCAACGAACACGACAACATCGAACACTACAACAACGAACACTACAACAACGAACACTACAACAATGAACACTACAACAACGAACACCACAACAATGAACACTACAACAACGAACACTACAACATCGAACACTACAACAATGAACACTACAACAATGAACACCACAACAACGAACACCACAACAATAAGCACAACAACAACGAACACCAAAACAATGAACACTTTAACAATGAACACTACAACAACGAACAACACAACAATGAACACTATAACAACGATCACTACAACAATGTGCACTACAACAACGAACACTACAACAACGAACATTACAAGAACGAACACAACAACTACGAACACTACAACAACGAACATTACAACAACGAACACTACAACAACGAACACTACAACAACGAACACTACAACAACGAACACTACAACAACGAACACCACAACAACTAACACCACAACAACGAACATTACAACAATAAACATTACAACAACGAACACTACAACAAGGAACACTACAACAACGAACACTACAACAATGAACACTACAACAACGAACACTACAACATCGAACACCACAGCAATGAACACAACAGTAACGAACACCAAAACAATGAGCACTACAATAATGAACAATACAACAACGAATACCACAACAATGAACACTACAACAATGAACAATACAACAACGAACAACACAACAATGAACACTACAACAACGATCACTACAACAATGTACTCTACAACAACGAACACTACAACAACGAACACTACGACAATGAACACTACAACAATGAACATTACAACAACGAACACTTCAACAACGAACACTACAACAACAAACACTACAAAAACAAGCATTACAACAACAAACACTACAACAATGAACACTTCAACAATCAACATTACAACAACAAACACTACAACAACAAACACTACAACAAAGAACACTACAACAATGAACTTTACAACAACAAACACTACAACAATGAACAATACAACAACGAACATGACAACAATGAACACTACAACAATGAACACTACAACAACGAACAATACAACAAAGAACACTACAACAACGAACACTACAACAACGAACACTACAACAATGAACACTACAACAACGAACACTACAACAACGAACACCACAACAACGAACACCACAACAACGAACAATACAATAATGACCATTACAACAACGAACACTACAACAACGATCATTACAACAACGAACATTACAACATCGAACATTACAACAATGAACATTACAACAAAGAACACTACAACAACTTACACTACAACAATGAACATTACAACAATGAACACGACAACAACGAACCTTAAAACAACGACCTCTTCAACAATGAACATTACAACAATGAACATTACAACAATGAACACTACAACAATGAACGTTTCAAAAACGAACACTACAACAACGAACACTACACCAACGAACACAACAACAAGGAACACTAAAACAATGAACATTACAACAATGAACATTACAACAATGAACACTAAAACAATGAACATTACAACAATGAACATTACAACAATGAACATTACAACAATGAACACCACAACAACTTACACTACAACAACGAACACTTCAACAACGAACACAACAAAAACGAACACTACAACAACGAACACTACAACGACGAACATTACAACAATGAACACTAAAACAATGAACATTACAACAATGAACATTACAACAATGAACATTATAACAATGAACACAACAACAACGAACACTACAACAACGAACAACAAGAAAACGAACACCACAACATCGAACACTAAAACAACGAACACTACAACAATGAACACTTCAACAACGAACACTACAACAACGAAAACTACGACAATGAACACTACAACAACGAGCATTACAACAACGAACACAACAACTACGAACACCACAACAACGAACACTACAACAACGATCATTACAACAGCGAACATTACAACAACGAATATTACAACAACGAGCATGACAACACAACAATGAACACTACAACAAAGAACACTACAACAACGAACACTACAACAACGAACATTACAACAATGAACACTACAACAACGAACACTACAACAACGAACACCACAACAACGAACACCACAACAACGAACAATACAACAATAAACATTACAACAACGAACACTACAACAACGATCATTACAACAACGAACATTACAACAACGAACATTACAACAACGAACATTACAACAATGAACACTACAACAACGTATACTACAACAATGAACATTACAACAATGAACATTACAACAATGAACACGACAACAACGAACACCAAAAGAACGAACACTAAAAGAACGAACACCAAAAGAACGAACACTAAAAGAACGAACACTTCAACAATGAACATTACAACAAAAAATACTACATCAATGATCACTACAACAATGATCATTACAACAATGAACAATACAATAATGAACATTACAACAACAAACATTACAACAATGAACACTACAACAACGAACACTGCAACAATGAACACTACAACAACGAACACTACAACAACAAATACTACAACAATGAACACTATAACAATTAACACTGCAACAACGAACACTACAACAACGAACACTACAACAACGAACACTACAACAACGAACACTACAACAACGAACACTACAACAACAAACACTACAAAAACAAGCACTACAACAACAATCACTACAACAACAAACACTACAACAACAAACACTACAACAACAAAAACTACAACAACAAACACTACAAAAACAAGCGTTACAACAACAAACACTACAACAATGAACACATCAACAATCAATATTACAACAACAAATACTACAACAACAAACACTACAACAACAAACACTACAACAACAAACACTACAACAAACACTACAACAACAAACACTACAACAAAGAACATTACAACAATGAACATTACAACAATGAACACCACAACAACGAACACTAGAACAACGAACACTACAATAATAAACATTACAACAATGAACACTAAAACAAAGAACATTACAACAATGAACACAACCACAACGAACACCACAACAATGAACACTACAACAACGAACACTACAACATTAAACATTACAACAATGAACACTAAAAGAAAGAACATTACAACAATGAACACAACAACAACGAACACTACAACAACAAACACCACGACAACGAACACCACACCTACGAACACTACAACAACGAACACTACAACAACGAACACTACAACAATGAACACTACAACAACGAACACCACGACAACGAACACCACAACAACGAACACTACAACAACGAACACTACAACAATGAACACTACAACAACGAGCACTACAACAACGAACACTACGGCAATGAACACTACATCAAAGAACACGACAACATCGATCACTACAACAACGAACACCACAACAATGAACACTACAACAACGAACACTACAACATCGAACACCACAACAATGAACACTACAACAACGAACACCACAACAACGAACACCACAGCAATGAACACAACAGCAACGAACACCAAAAGAATGAGCACTACAATAATGAACAATACAACAACGAATACCACAACAATGAACAATACAACAACGAACAACACAACAACGAACACTACAACAACGAACACTACAACAATGTGCACTACAACAAGGAACACTACAACAACGAACACTACGACAATGAACACTACAACAACGAACATTACAAGAACGAACACAACAACTACGAACACTACAACAACGAACATTACAACAACGAACACTACAACAACGAACACTACAACAACGAACACTACAACAACATACACTATAACAACGAACACTACAACAACGAACACCACAACAACTAACACCACAACAACGAACATTTCAACAATAAACACTCTAACAACGAACACTACAACAATGAACATTACAACAACGAACATTACAACAACGAACATTACAATAACGAACATTACAACAACGAACATTATAACAAAGAACATTACAACAATGAACACTGCAAGAACGAACACTTGAACAATGAACATTACAACAGTGAACATTACAACAATGAACACCACAACAACGAACACTAAAACAACGAACACTTCAACAGTGAACATTACAACAATGAACACAAAAACAAAGAACATTACAACAATGAACATTACAACAATGAAGACAACAACAGCGAACACTACAGCAACGAACATCACAACAACGAACACTACAACAACGAACACTACAACAATGAACACTACAACAACGAACACCACGACAACGAACACTACAACAACGAACACTAAAACAACAAACACTACAACAATGAACACTACAACTACGAACACTACAACAACGAACACTAAGACAATGAACACTACAACAACGAACATTACAACAACGAACACAACAACTACGAACATTACAACAACGAACATTACAACAACGAACATGGCAGCAATGAACACTACAACAATGAACACTACAACAACGAAAACCACAACAATGAAAACTACAACAACGATCACTACAACAAATAACTCTAATACAACGAACACTACAACAACGAACACTACGTCAACGAACACGACAACATCGAACACTACAACAACGAACACTACAACAACGAACACTACATCAATGAACACTACAACAACGAACACCACAACAATGAACACTACAACAACGAACACTACAACATCGAACACCACAACAATGAACACTACAACAATGAACACCACAACAACGAACACCACAACAATAAGCACAACAACAACGAACACCAAAACAATGAACACTTTAACAATGAACACTACAACAACGAACAACACAACAATGAACACTATAACAGCGATCACTACAACAATGTGCACTACAACAACGAACACTACAACAACGAACAGTACGACAATGAACACTACAACAACGAACATTGCAAGAACGAACACAACAACTTCGAACACTACAACAACGAACATTACAACAACGAACACTACAACAACGAACACCACGACAACGAACACCACAACAACGAACACTACAACAACGAACACTACAACAACGAACACTACAACAACGAACACCACAACAACTAATTACAACATCGAACATTACAACAATAAACATTACAACAACGAACACTACAACAAGGAACACTACAACAACGAACACTACAACAATGAACACTACAGCAACGAACACTACAACATCGAACACCACAGCAATGAACACAACAGTAACGAACACCAAAACAATGAGCACTACAATAATGAACAATACAACAACGAATACCACAACAATGAACACTACAACAATGAACAATACAACAACGAACAACACAACAATGAACACTACAACAACGATCACTACAACAATGTACACGACAACAACGAACACTACAACAACGAACACTACGACAATGAACACTACAACAACGAACATTACAAGAACGAACACAACTACTACGAACACTACAACAACGAACATTACAACAACGAACACTACAACAACGAACACTACAACAACAAACACTACAAAAAAAGTATTACAACAACAAACACTACAACAATGAACACTTCAACAATCAACATTACAACAACAAACACTACAACAACAAACACTACAACAACAAACACTACAACAACAAACACTACAACAACAAACACTACAACAACAAACACTACAACAATGAACTTTACAACAGCAAACACTACAACAATGAACAATACAACAACGAACATGACAACAATGAACACTACAACAACGAACAATACAACAAAGAACACTACAACAACGAACACTACAACAATGAACACTACAACAACGAACACTACAACAACGAACACCACAACAACGAACACCACAACAACGAACACTACACTAATGAACATTACAACAACGAACACTACAACAACGATCATTTCAACAACGAACAATACAACAACGAACATTACAACAATGAACACTACAACAATGAACACTACAACAACGTACACTACAACAATGAACACTACAACAATGAACGTTTCAAAAACGAACACTACAACAACGAGCACTACAACAACGAACACAACAACAAGGAACACTACAACATCGAAGACTACAACAACGAACATTACAACAATGAACATTACAACAATGAACATTACAACAATGAACACCACAACAACGAACACTACAACAACGAACACTTCAACAACGAACACAACAAAAACGAACACTACAACAACGAACACTACAACGACGAACATTACTACAATGAACACCAAAACAATGAACATTACAACAATGAACATTACAACAATGAACATTATAACAATGAACACAACAACAACGAACACTACAACAACGAACAACAAGAAAACGAACACCACAACATCGAACACCACAACATCGAACACTAAAACAACGAACACTACAACAATGAACACTTCAACAACGAACACTACAATAACGAAAACTACGACAATGAACACTACAACAAGGAGCATTACAACAACGAACACAACAACTACGAACACTACAACAACGATCATTACAACAACGAACATTACAAAAACGAATATTACAACAACGAGCATGACAACAATGAACACTACAACAAAGAACACTACAACAACGAACACTACAACAACGAACATTACAATAATGAACACTACAACAACGAACACTACAACAACGAACACCACTACAACGAACAAAACAACAATAAACATTACAACCATGAACACTACAACAACGATCATTACAACAACGAACATTACAACAACGAACATTACAACAACGAACATTACAACAATGAACACTACAACAACGTACACTACAACAGTGAACATTACAACAATGAACATTACAACAATGAACACGACAACAACGAACACTACAACAATGAACATTACAACAACGAACATTACAACAACGAACATTACAACAATGATCACTACAACATCGAACACCACAACAATGAACACTACAACAATGAACACCACAACAACGAACACCAAAACAATGAACACTACAACAATGAACACCACAACCTCGAACACCACAACAATAAACACAACAACAACGAACACCAAAACAATAAACACTTCAACAATGAACACTACAACAACGAACAACACAACAATGAACACTACAACAACGATCACTACAACAATGTGCACTACAACAACGAACACTACAACAACGAACACTACGACAATGAACACTACAACAACGAACATTACAAGAACGAACACAAAAACTACGAACACTACAACAACGAACATTACAACAACGAACACTACAACAACGAACACTACAACAACGAACACTACAACAACATACACTATAACAACGAACACTACAACAACGAACACCACAACAACTAACACCACAACAACGAACATTACAACAATAAACATTACAACAACGAACACTACAACAACGAACATTACAACAACGAACATTACAACAACGAACATTACAATAACGAACATTACAACAACGAACATTATAACAAAGAACATTACAACAATGAACACTTCAAGAACGAACACTTGAACAATGAACATTACAACAGTGAACATTACAACAATGAACACCACAACAACGAACACTAAAACAACGAACACTTCAACAGTGAACATTACAACAATGAACACAAAAACAAAGAACATTACAACAATGAACATTACAACAATGAAGACAACAACAGCGAACACTACAGCAACGAACATCACAACAACGAACACTACAACAACGAACACTACAACAATGAACACTACAACAAAGAACACCACGACAACGAACACTCCAACAACGAACACTAAAACAACAAACACTACAACAATGAACACTACAACTACGAACACTACAACAACGAACACTACGACAATGAACACTACAACAACGAACATTACAACAACGAACACAACAACTACGAACATTACAACAACGAACATTACAACAACGAACATGGCAGCAATGAACACTACAACAATGAACACTACAACAACGAAAACCACAACAATGAAAACTACAACAACGATCACTACAACAAATAACTCTAATACAACGAACACTACAACAACGAACACTACATCAACGAACACGACAACATCGAACACTACAACAACGAACACTACAACAACGAACACTACAACAATGAACACTACAACAACGAACACCACAACAATGAACACTACAACAACGAACACTACAACATCGAACACCACAACAATGAACACTACAACAATGAACACCACAACAACGAACACCACAACAATAAGCACAACAACAACGAACACCAAAACAATGAACACTTTAACAATGAACACTACAACAACGAACAACACAACAATGAACACTATAACAACGATCACTACAACAATGTGCACTACAACAACGAACACTACAACAACGAACACTACGACAATGAACACTACAACAACGAACATTACAAGAACGAACACAACAATTACGAACACTACAACAACGAACATTACAACAACGAACACTACAACAACGAACACTACAACAACGAACACTACAACAACGAACACTACAACAACGAACACCACAACAACTAACACCACAACATCGAACATTACAACAATAAACATTACAACAACGAACACTACAACAAGGAACACTACAACAACGAACACTACAACAATGAACACTACAACAACGAACACTACAACATCGAACACCACAGCAATGAACACAACAGTAACGAACACCAAAACAATGAGCACTACAATAATGAACAATACAACAACGAATACCACAACAATGAACACTACAACAATGAACAATACAACAACGAACAACACAACAATGAACACTACAACAACGATCACTACAACAATGTACTCTACAACAACGAACACTACAACAACGAACACTACGACAATGAACACTACAACAATGAACATTACAACAACGAACACTACAACAACGAACACTACAACAACAAACACTACAAAAACAAGCATTACAACAACAAACACTACAACAATGAACACTTCAACAATCAACATTACAACAACAAACACTACAACAACAAACACTACAACAACAAACACTACAACAAAGAACACTACAACAATGAACTTTACAACAACAAACACTACAACAATGAACAATACAACAACGAACATGACAACAATGAACACTACAACAATGAACACTACAACAACGAACAATACAACAAAGAACACTACAACAACGAACACTACAACAACGAACACTACAACAATGAACACTACAACAACGAACACTACAACAACGAACACCACAACAACAAACACCACAACAACGAACAATACAATAATGAACATTACAACAACGAACACTACAACAACGATCATTACAACAACGAACATTACAACAACGAACAATACAACAATGAACATTACAACAAAGAACACTACAACAACGTACACTACAACAATGAACATTACAACAATGAACACGACAACAACGAACCTTAAAACAACGACCTCTTCAACAATGAACATTATAACAATGAACATTACAACAATGAACACTAAAACAATGAACGTTTCAAAAACGAACACTACAACAACGAACACTACACCAACGAACACAACAACAAGGAACACAACAACAAGAACACTAAAACAATGAACATTACAACAATGAACATTACAACAATGAACACTAAAACAATGAACATTACAACAACGAACATTACAATAACGAACATTACAACAACGAACATTATAACAAAGAACATTACAACAATGAACACTTCAAGAACGAACACTTGAACAATGAACATTACAACAGTGAACATTACAACAATGAACACCACAACAACGAACACTAAAACAACGAACACTTCAACAGTGAACATTACAACAATGAACACAAAAACAAAGAACATTACAACAATGAACATTACAACAATGAACAACAACAGCGAACACTACAGCAACGAACATCACAACAACGAACACTACAACAACGAACACTACAACAATGAACACTACAACAAAGAACACCACGACAACGAACACTCCAACAACGAACACTAAAACAACAAACACTACAACAATGAACACTACAACTACGAACACTACAACAACGAACACTACGACAATGAACACTACAACAACGAACATTACAACAACGAACACAACAACTACGAACATTACAACAACGAACATTACAACAACGAACATGGCAGCAATGAACACTACAACAATGAACACTACAACAACGAAAACACAACAATGAAAACTACAACAACGATCACTACAACAAACTCTAATACAACGAACACTACAACAACGAACACTACATCAACGAACACGACAACATCGAACACTACAACACGAACACTACAACAACGAACACTACAACAATGAACACTACAACAACGAACACCACAACAATGAACACTACAACAACGAACACTACAACATCGAACACCACAACAATGAACACTACAACAATGAACACCACAACAACGAACACCAAACAATAAGCACAACAACAACGAACACCAAAACAATGAACACTTTAACAATGAACACTACAACAACGAACAACACAACAATGAACACTATAACAACGATCACTACAACAATGTGCACTACAACAACGAACACTACAACAACGAACACTACGACAATGAACACTACAACAACGAACATTACAAGAACGAACACAACAATTACGAACACTACAACAACGAACATTACAACAACGAACACTACAACAACGAACACTACAACAACGAACACTACAACAACGAACACTACAACAACAACCACAACAACTAACACCACAACATCGAACATTACAACAATAAACATTACAACAACGAACACTACAACAAGGAACACTACAACAACGAACACTACAACAATGAACACTACAACAACGAACACTACAATCGAACACCACAGCAATGAACACAACAGTAACGAACACCAAAACAATGAGCACTACAATAATGAACAATACAACAACGAATACCACAACAATGAACACTACAACAATGAACAATACAACAACGAACAACACAACAATGAACACTACAACAACGATCACTACAACAATGTACTCTACAACAACGAACACTACAACAACGAACACTACGACAATGAACACTACAACAATGAACATTACAACAACGAACACTACAACAACGAACACTACAACAACAAACACTACAAAAACAAGCATTACAACAACAACACTACAACAATGAACACTTCAACAATCAACATTACAACAACAAACACTACAACAACAAACACTACAACAACAAACACTACAACAAAGAACACTACAACAATGAACTTTACAACAACAAACACTACAACAATGAACAATACAACAACGAACATGACAACAATGAACACTACAACAATGAACACTACAACAACGAACAATACAACAAAGAACACTACAACAACGAACACTACAACAACGAACACTACAACAATGAACACTACAACAACGAACACTACAACAACGAACACCACAACAACAACACCACAACAACGAACAATACAATAATGAACATTACAACAACGAACACTACAACAACGATCATTACAACAACGAACATTACAACAACGAACAATACAACAATGAACATTACAACAAAGAACACTACAACAACGTACACTACAACAATGAACATTACAACAATGAACACGACAACAACGAACCTTAAAACAACGACCTCTTCAACAATGAACATTATAACAATGAACATTACAACAATGAACACTAAAACAATGAACGTTTCAAAAACGAACACTACAACAACGAACACTACACCAACGAACACAACAACAAGGAACACTAAAACAATGAACATTACAACAATGAACATTACAACAATGAACACTAAAACAATGAACATTACAACAACGAACATTACAATAACGAACATTACAACAACGAACATTATAACAAAGAACATTACAACAATGAACACTTCAAGAACGAACACTTGAACAATGAACATTACAACAGTGAACATTACAACAATGAACACCACAACAACGAACACTAAAACAACGAACACTTCAACAGTGAACATTACAACAATGAACACAAAAACAAAGAACATTACAACAATGAACATTACAACAATGAAGACAACAACAGCGAACACTACAGCAACGAACATCACAACAACGAACACTACAACAACGAACACTACAACAATGAACACTACAACAAAGAACACCACGACAACGAACACTCCAACAACGAACACTAAAACAACAAACACTACAACAATGAACACTACAACTACGAACACTACAACAACGAACACTACGACAATGAACACTACAACAACGAACATTACAACAACGAACACAACAACTACGAACATTACAACAACGAACATTACAACAACGAACATGGCAGCAATGAACACTACAACAATGAACACTACAACAACGAAACCACAACAATGAAAACTACAACAACGATCACTACAACAAATAACTCTAATACAACGAACACTACAACAACGAACACTACATCAACGAACACGACAACATCGAACACTACAACAACGAACACTACAACAACGAACACTACAACAATGAACACTACAACAACGAACACCACAACAATGAACACTACAACAACGAACACTACAACATCGAACACCACAACAATGAACACTACAACAATGAACACACACAACAACGAACACCACAACAATAAGCACAACAACAACGAACACCAAAACAATGAACACTTTAACAATGAACACTACAACAACGAACAACACAACAATGAACACTATAACAACGATCACTACAACAATGTGCACTACAACAACGAACACTACAACAACGAACACTACGACAATGAACACTACAACAACGAACATTACAAGAACGAACACAACAATTACGAACACTACAACAACGAACATTACAACAACGAACACTACAACAACGAACACTACAACAACGAACACTACAACAACGAACACTACAACAACGAACACCACAACAACTAACACCACAACATCGAACATTACAACAATAAACATTACAACAACGAACACTACAACAAGGAACACTACAACAACGAACACTACAACAATGAACACTACAACAACGAACACTACAACATCGAACACCACAGCAATGAACACAACAGTAACGAACACACCAAAACAATGAGCACTACAATAATGAACAATACAACAACGAATACCACAACAATGAACACTACAACAATGAACAATACAACAACGAACAACACAACAATGAACACTACAACAACGATCACTACAACAATGTACTCTACAACAACGAACACTACAACAACGAACACTACGACAATGAACACTACAACAATGAACATTACAACAACGAACACTACAACAACGAACACTACAACAACAAACACTACAAAAACAAGCATTACAACAACAAACACTACAACAATGAACACTTCAACAATCAACATTACAACAACAAACACTACAACAACAAACACTACAACAACAAACACTACAACAAAGAACACTACAACAATGAACTTTACAACAACAAACACTACAACAATGAACAATACAACAACGAACATGACAACAATGAACACTACAACAATGAACACTACAACAACGAACAATACAACAAAGAACACTACAACAACGAACACTACAACAACGAACACTACAACAATGAACACTACAACAACGACACTACAACAACGAACACCACAACAACAAACACCACAACAACGAACAATACAATAATGAACATTACAACAACGAACACTACAACAACGATCATTACAACAACGAACATTACAACAACGAACAATACAATGAACATTACAACAAAGAACACTACAACAACGTACACTACAACAATGAACATTACAACAATGAACACGACAACAACGAACCTTAAAACAACGACCTCTTCAACAATGAACATTATAACAATGAACATTACAACAATGAACACTAAAACAATGAACGTTTCAAAAACGAACACTACAACAACGAACACTACACCAACGAACACAACAACAAGGAACACTAAAACAATGAACATTACAACAATGAACATTACAACAATGAACACTAAAACAATGAACATTACAACAATGAACATTACAACAATGAACATTACAACAATGAACACCACAACAACTTACACTACAACAACGAACACTTCAACAACGAACACAACAAAAACGAACACTACAACAACGAACACTACAACGACGAACATTACAACAATGAACACTAAAACAATGAACATTACAACAATGAACATTACAACAATGAACATTATAACAATGAACACAACAACAACGAACACTACAACAACGAACAACAAGAAAACGAACACCACAACATCGAACACTAAAACAACGAACACTACAACAATGAACACTTCAACAACGAACACTACAACAACGAAAACTACGACAATGAACACTACAACAACGAGCATTACAACAACGAACACAACAACTATGAACACCACAACAACGAACACTACAACAATGATCATTACAACAGCGAACATTACAACAACGAATATTACAACAATGAGCATGACAACACAACAATGAACACTACAACAAAGAACACTACAACAACGAACACTACAACAACGAACATTACAACAATGAACACTACAACAACGAACACTACAACAACGAACACCACAACAACGAACACCACAACAACGAACAATACAACAATAAACATTACAACAACGAACACTACAACAACGATCATTACAACAACGAACATTACAACAACGAACATTACAACAACGAACATTACAACAATGAACACTACAACAACGTATACTACAACAATGAACATTACAACAATGAACACTACAACAACGAACACTACGGCAATGAACACTACATCAAAGAACACGACAACATCGAACACTACAACAACGAACACTACAACAATGAACACTACAACAACGAACACCACAACAATGAACACTACAACAACGAACACTACAACATCGAACACCACAACAATGAACACTACAACAACGAACACCACAACAACGAACACCATAGCAATGAACACAACAGCAACGAACACCAAAAGAATGAGCACTACAATAATGAACAATACAACAACGAATACCACAACAATGAACACTACAACAATGAACAATACAACAACGAACAACACAACAATGAACACTACAACAGCGATCACTACAACAATGTACACGACAACAACGAACACTACAACAACGAACACTACGACAATGAACACTACAACAACGAACATTACAAGAACGAACACAACTACTACGAACACTACAACAACGAACATTACAACAACGAACACTAAAACAACGAACACTACAACAACAAACACTACAAAAACAAGTATTACAACAACAAACACTACAACAATGAACACTTCAACAATCAACATTACAACAACAAACACTACAACAACAAACACTACAACAACAAACACTACAACAACAAACACTACAACAACACCTACACACAACAAACAACAACACTACAACAATGAACTTTACAACAGCAAACACTACAATAATGAACAATACAACAACGAACATGACAACAATGAACACTACAACAACGAACAATACAACAAAGAACACTACAACAACGAACACTACAACAATGAACACTACAACAACGAACACTACAACAACGAACACTACATCAACGAACACGACAACATCGAACACTACAACAACGAACACTACAACAACGAACACTACAACAATGAACACTACAACAACGAACACCACAACAATGAACACTACAACAACGAACACTACAACATCGAACACTACAACAATGAACACTACAACAATGAACACCACAACAACGAACACCACAACAATAAGCACAACAACAACGAACACCAAAACAATGAACACTTTAACAATGAACACTACAACAACGAACAACACAACAATGAACACTATAACAACGATCACTACAACAATGTGCACTACAACAACGAACACTACAACAACGAACATTACAAGAACGAACACAACAACTACGAACACTACAACAACGAACATTACAACAACGAACACTACAACAACGAACACTACAACAACGAACACTACAACAACGAACACTACAACAACGAACACCACAACAACTAACACCACAACAACGAACATTACAACAATAAACATTACAACAACGAACACTACAACAAGGAACACTACAACAACGAACACTACAACAATGAACACTACAACAACGAACACTACAACATCGAACACCACAGCAATGAACACAACAGTAACGAACACCAAAACAATGAGCACTACAATAATGAACAATACAACAACGAATACCACAACAATGAACACTACAACAATGAACAATACAACAACGAACAACACAACAATGAACACTACAACAACGATCACTACAACAATGTACTCTACAACAACGAACACTACAACAACGAACACTACGACAATGAACACTACAACAATGAACATTACAACAACGAACACTTCAACAACGAACACTACAACAACAAACACTACAAAAACAAGCATTACAACAACAAACACTACAACAATGAACACTTCAACAATCAACATTACAACAACAAACACTACAACAACAAACACTACAACAAAGAACACTACAACAATGAACTTTACAACAACAAACACTACAACAATGAACAATACAACAACGAACATGACAACAATGAACACTACAACAATGAACACTACAACAACGAACAATACAACAAAGAACACTACAACAACGAACACTACAACAACGAACACTACAACAATGAACACTACAACAACGAACACTACAACAACGAACACCACAACAACGAACACCACAACAACGAACAATACAATAATGACCATTACAACAACGAACACTACAACAACGATCATTACAACAACGAACATTACAACATCGAACATTACAACAATGAACATTACAACAAAGAACACTACAACAACTTACACTACAACAATGAACATTACAACAATGAACACGACAACAACGAACCTTAAAACAACGACCTCTTCAACAATGAACATTACAACAATGAACATTACAACAATGAACACTACAACAATGAACGTTTCAAAAACGAACACTACAACAACGAACACTACACCAACGAACACAACAACAAGGAACACTAAAACAATGAACATTACAACAATGAACATTACAACAATGAACACTAAAACAATGAACATTACAACAATGAACATTACAACAATGAACATTACAACAATGAACACCACAACAACTTACACTACAACAACGAACACTTCAACAACGAACACAACAAAAACGAACACTACAACAACGAACACTACAACGACGAACATTACAACAATGAACACTAAAACAATGAACATTACAACAATGAACATTACAACAATGAACATTATAACAATGAACACAACAACAACGAACACTACAACAACGAACAACAAGAAAACGAACACCACAACATCGAACACTAAAACAACGAACACTACAACAATGAACACTTCAACAACGAACACTACAACAACGAAAACTACGACAATGAACACTACAACAACGAGCATTACAACAACGAACACAACAACTACGAACACCACAACAACGAACACTACAACAACGATCATTACAACAGCGAACATTACAACAACGAATATTACAACAACGAGCATGACAACACAACAATGAACACTACAACAAAGAACACTACAACAACGAACACTACAACAACGAACATTACAACAATGAACACTACAACAACGAACACTACAACAACGAACACCACAACAACGAACACCACAACAACGAACAATACAACAATAAACATTACAACAACGAACACTACAACAACGATCATTACAACAACGAACATTACAACAACGAACATTACAACAACGAACATTACAACAATGAACACTACAACAACGTATACTACAACAATGAACATTACAACAATGAACATTACAACAATGAACACGACAACAACGAACACCAAAAGAACGAACACTAAAAGAACGAACACTTCAACAATGAACATTACAACAAAAAATACTACATCAATGATCACTACAACAATGATCATTACAACAATGAACAATACAATAATGAACATTACAACAACAAACATTACAACAATGAACACTACAACAACGAACACTGCAACAATGAACACTACAACAACGAACACTACAACAACAAATACTACAACAATGAACACTATAACAATTAACACTGCAACAACGAACACTACAACAACGAACACTACAACAACGAACACTACAACAACGAACACTACAACAACGAACACTACAACAACAAACACTACAAAAACAAGCACTACAACAACAATCACTACAACAACAAACACTACAACAACAAACACTACAACAACAAAAACTACAACAACAAACACTACAAAAACAAGCGTTACAACAACAAACACTACAACAATGAACACATCAACAATCAATATTACAACAACAAATACTACAACAACAAACACTACAACAACAAACACTACAACAACAAACACTACAACAAACACTACAACAACAAACACTACAACAAAGAACATTACAACAATGAACATTACAACAATGAACACCACAACAACGAACACTAGAACAACGAACACTACAATAATAAACATTACAACAATGAACACTAAAACAAAGAACATTACAACAATGAACACAACCACAACGAACACCACAACAATGAACACTACAACAACGAACACTACAACATTAAACATTACAACAATGAACACTAAAAGAAAGAACATTACAACAATGAACACAACAACAACGAACACTACAACAACAAACACCACGACAACGAACACCACACCTACGAACACTACAACAACGAACACTACAACAACGAACACTACAACAATGAACACTACAACAACGAACACCACGACAACGAACACCACAACAACGAACACTACAACAACGAACACTACAACAATGAACACTACAACAACGAGCACTACAACAACGAACACTACGGCAATGAACACTACATCAAAGAACACGACAACATCGATCACTACAACAACGAACACCACAACAATGAACACTACAACAACGAACACTACAACATCGAACACCACAACAATGAACACTACAACAACGAACACCACAACAACGAACACCACAGCAATGAACACAACAGCAACGAACACCAAAAGAATGAGCACTACAATAATGAACAATACAACAACGAATACCACAACAATGAACAATACAACAACGAACAACACAACAACGAACACTACAACAACGAACACTACGACAATGAACACTACAACAACGAACATTACAAGAACGAACACAACAACTACGAACACTACAACAACGAACATTACAACAACGAACACTACAACAACGAACACTACAACAACAAACACTACAAAAACAAGTATTACAACAACAAACACTACAACAATGAACACTTCAACAATCAACATTACAACAACAAACACTACAACAACAAACACTACAACAACAAACACTACAACAACAAACACTACAACAAACGAACACAACAACAATGAACTTTACAACAACAAACACTACAACAATGAACAATACAACAACGAACATGACAACAATGAACACTACAACAATGAACACTACAACAACGAACAACACAACAAAGAACACTACAACAACGAACACTACAACAACGAACACTACAACAATGAACACTACAGCAACGAACACTACAACAATGAACACCACAACAACGAACACCACAACAACGAACAATACAATAATGAACATTACAACAACGAACACTACAACAACGATCATTACAACAACGAACATTACAACAACGAACATTACAACAATGAACGTTACAACAATGAACACTACAACAACGTACACTACAACAACGAACACTACGACAATGAACACTACAACAACGAACATTACAAGAACGAACACAACAACTACGAACACTACAACAACGAACATAACAACAACGAACACTACAACAACGAACACTACAACAACAAACACTACAAAAACAAGCATTACAACAACAAACACTACAACAATGAACACTTCAACAATCAACATTACAACAACAAACACACAACAACAACAAACACTACAACAACAAACACTACAACAACAAACACTACAACAAAGAACACTACAACAATGAACTTTACAACAACAAACACTACAACCATGAACAATACAACAACGAACATGACAACAACGAACACTACAACAATGAACACTACAACAACGAACACTACAACAACAAATACTACAACAATAAACACTATAACAATTAACACTTCAACAACGAACACTACAAGAACGAACCCTACAACAACGAACATTACAACAACAAACACTACAAAAACAAGCACTACAACAATAAACACTACAACAACAAACACTACAACAACAAACACTACAACAACAAACACTACAACAACAAACACTACAACAACAAACACTACAACAACAAACACTACAACAAAGAACACTACAACATTGAACATTACAACAACAAACACTACAACAACAAACACTACAAAAACAAGCGTTACAACAACAAACACTACAACAATAAACACTTAAAAAATCAACATTACAACAACAAACACTACAACAACAAACACAACAACAACAAACACTACAACAACAAACACTACAACAAAGAACACTACAACAATGAACATTACAACAACGAACACTACAACAATGAACATTACAACAACGAACATGACAACAATGAACACTACAACAACGAACACTACAACAAAGAACACTACAACAAAAAACACTACAACAACGAACACTACAACAACGAACACTACAACAATGAACACTACAACAATGAACACTACAACAACGAACACCACAACAACGAACACCACAACAACGAACAATACAACAATGAACATTACAACAACCAACACTACAACAATTAACACTACAAAAATGAACATTACAATAACGAGCATTACAACAACAAATACTACAACAATGATCACTACAACAGTGATCATTACAACAATGAACAATACAATAATGAACATTACAACAACAAACATTACAACAATGAACACTACAACAACGAACACTACAGCAATGAACACTACAACAACGAACACTACAACAACAAATACTACAACAATGAACACTATAACAATTAACACTTCAACAACGAACACTACAAGAATGAACACTACAACAACGAACATTACAACAACAAACACTACAAATCAAGCACTACAACAACAAACAATACAACAACAAACACTACAACAACAAACACTACAACAACAAACACTACAACAACAAACAATACAACAACAAACACTACAACAACAAACACTACAACAACAAACACTACAACAACATACACTACAACAAAAACACTACAACAATGAACATTACAACAACGAACACTACAACAATGAACATTACAACAACAAACACTACAACAATGAACACTAAAATAACGAACACTACAACAATGAACACTACAACAACGAACACTACAACAACAAGCACTACAACAATAAACACTACAACAATGCGCATTACAACAATGAACACTACAACAACAAACAGTACAACAATGAACACTGCAACTATGAACACTACAACAGCGAATATTACAACAATGAACACTACGACAACGAACACTACAACAATGAACACTACAACAATGAACACTACAACAATGAACTCTACAACAATGAACACTACAACAACGAACACTACAACAATGAACATTACAACAATGAACATTACAACAATGAACACTACAACAATGAACATTACAATAACGAACACTACAACAACAAATACTACAACAATGATCACTACATAAATGATCATTACAACAATGAACAACATATAATAATGAACATTACTACAACAAACATTACAACAATGAACACTACAACAACGAACACTACAACAATGAACACTACAACAACGAACACTACAACAACAAATACTACAACAATGAACACTATAACAATTAACACTTCAACAACGAACACTACAAAAACGAACCCTACAACAACGAACATTACAACAACAAACACTACAACAACAAACACTACAACAACAAACACCAAAAAACACTACAACAACAAACACTACAACAACAAACACTACAACAACAAACACTACAACAACAAACACTACAACAAAGAACACTACAACAATGAACATTACAATAACGAACACTACAACAATAAACATTACAACAACACTACAACAATAAACACTACAACAATGAGCATTACAACAATGAACACTAGAATAACGAACACTACAACAATGAACACTACAACAACGACCACTACAACAACAAACACTACAACAATAAACACTACAACAATGAGCATTACAACAATGAACACTACAACAACAAACAGTACAACAATGAACACTGCAACAATGAACACTACAACAGCGAATATTACAACAATGAACACTACAACAACGAACTCTACAACAATGAACACTACAACAACGAACACTACAACAATGAACACTACAACAACGAACACAACAACAATGAACACTACAACAACGAACGCTACAACAATGAACATTACACAACAACAAACACTACAACAAAGAACACTACAACAATGAACATTACAACAACGAACACTACAACAATGACATTGCAACAACAAACACTACAACAATGAACACTAAAATAACGAACACTACAACAATGAACACTACAACAACGAACACTACAACAAGAACATTACAACAATGAACATTACAACAACGAACACTAAAACAACGAACTATTCAACAATGAACATTACAACAATGAACATTACAACAATGAACACTAAAACAATGAACGTTACAAAAACGAAACTACAAAACGAACACTACAACAACGAACACTACAACAACGAACACTACAACAACGAACACAACAACAACGAACACTACAACATCGAAGACTATAACAACGAACATTACAACAATGAATATTACAACAATGAACATTACAACAATGAACATTGCAACAATGAACACCACAACAGCGCACACTACAACAACGAACACTTCAACAACGAACACAACAAAAATGAACACTACAACAACGAACACTACAACAACGAACACAAAAAAACGAACATTGTTGTAATGTTCGTTTTTGTTGCGTTCGTTGTTGTAGTGTTCGTTGTTGTAGTGTTCGTTTTTGTAATGTTCGTTGGTAAGTGTTCGTTGTTTTATTGTTCGTTATTGTCGTGTTCATTGTTGTAATGTTCATTGTTGTAATGTTCGTTGTGAAATGTTCGTTGTTGTAATGATCGTTGTTGTAGTGTTCGTTGTTGTAATGTTCATTGTTGTATTGTTCGTTATTGTGGTGTTCGTTGTTGTGGTGTTCGTTGTTGTAGTGTTCGTTGTTGTAGTGTTCGTTGTTGTAGTGTTCGTGGTTGCAGTGTTCGTTGTAGTAGTGTTCTTTGTTGTAGTATTCGTTGTTGTAGTGATCATTGTTGTAGTGTTCGTTGTTGTAATGTTCATTGTTGTCATGTTCGTTGTTGTAATGTTTGTTGTTGTAGTGTTCGTGGTTGTTGTGTTCCTTCTTGTAATGTTTTTTGTTGTAGTGTTCATTGTCGTACTTTTCGTTGTTGTAGTGTTCGTTGTTGAAGTGTTCATTGTTGTAGTGTTCGTTGTTTTATTGTTCGTCGTTGTTGTGTGGTGTTCGTTGTCGTTGTGTTCTTTGTTGTGTGTTCATTATTGTAATGTTCATTGTTGTAGTGTTCATTGTTTTAGTGTCATTGTTGTAATGAACACTAAAACAATTAACACTACAACAATGAACATTACAACAATGAAGACAACAACAAAGAACACAACGACAACGAACACCACAACAACGAACAATAAAACAATGAACACTACAACAATGAACACTTCAACAACGAACACTTCAACAACGAAAAGTACGACAATGAACACTCAACAAAAAACATTACAACAAGGAACACAACAACCACGAACACTACAACAAAAACATTATAACAACGAACATGACAACAATGAACACTACAACAATGATCACTACAACAACGAATACTACAACAAAGAACACTACAACAACGAACACTGCAACCACGAACACTACAACAACGAACACCACAACAACGAACACCACAATAACGAACAATACAACAAACGAACATACAATACAACGAACATACAACAACGATCATTACAACAACGAACATTTCACAACGAACATTACAACAATGAACATTACAACAATGAACACGACAATAACGAACACTAAAACAACGAACACTTACACAACGAACATTACAACAATGAACATTACAACAATAACACTACAACAATGAAAATTACAAGAACGAACACTACAACAACAAATACTACAACAATGATCACTACAACACATGAACACTAACAATTAACACTACAACAACGAACACTACAAGAACGAACACTACAACAACGTACACTACAACAACAAACACTACAACAACAAACACTACAAAAACAAGCGTTACAACAACAAACACTACAACATGAACACTTCAACAATCAACATTACAACAACAAACACTACAACAACAAACACTACATCAACAAACACTACAACAACAAACACTACAACAACAAACACTACAACAACAAACACTACAGCAACAAAACACTACAACAAAGAACACTACAACAATGAACACTTCAACACTGAACACTACAACAACGAACACTACAACAACAAACACTACAGCAATAAAAACTACAACAATGAACATTACAACAATGAACACCTCAACAACAAACGTGCAACAATGAACACTGCAACAATGAACACTATAACAGCGAATATTACAACAATGAAAACTACAACAACTAACTCTACAAAAATGAACACTACAACAACGAACACTAC
>NW_027190299.1:0-44889 GCF_040958095.1 Procambarus clarkii | reverse complement strand
AAGACATATGACAATGTTGTTTCCAATACAAATGATAAAAAACAATGTGTTTTCATTAGAATTAACTATAATGTTCTTGATTTTCCGTTTATATTAACGAGGGAAGATGTACACGTAAAACCGCTCTAATCCGGCTGAAACGTCGATATATGCAATAAAAACCGAACTTCTCCCCTTTTCAATATCTTACTCAGTATTTTAACGAGAAACAAATAGATGATTGAAAATGAAGTATTTAAGGTTATTATCTAATCAATTATGTGTTTGCATCATTTTTATCGTATATATATATGAATTAATACCCATGGACGGAAAATTCACAAAAACGTGGAAAACGGCAAAATATTGCCTAATTCGATGATATTTTGTTTAAATCACATGAAGGAAAAGGAGATGATAAACGTTAAAATATTGCTAAATTCGATGATTTTTCGTACGAAGCAAAATGCAAGAAAACTTGCTTAAAATGCAATATTATGCGAAATTCTGAGATTTGAAGGCCAAATCACATATCGTGATACTACATGAAATAGTATCGAAATATTGGTAAAAATGAATATATTTACGTAATATCAAACTACATGAAAAACGTGAAAAAAGTCACTATATAACCATATTTGAGGATTTTAACTTCAAATCATAGAGCGAGGTTTCGTATTATTTAGTTCCAAGAAAAGACATATGACAATGTTGTTTCCAATACAAATGATAAAAAACAATGTGTTTTCATTAGAATTAACTATAATGTTCTTGATTTTCCGTTTATATTAACGAGGGAAGATGTACACGTAAAACCGCTCTAATCCGGCTGAAACGTCGATATATGCAATAAAAACCGAACTTCTCCCCTTTTCAATATCTTACTCAGTATTTTAACGAGAAACAAATAGATGATTGAAAATGAAGTATTTAAGGTTATTATCTAATCAATTATGTGTTTGCATCATTTTTATCGTATATATATATGAATTAATACCCATGGACGGAAAATTCACAAAAACGTGGAAAACGGCAAAATATTGCCTAATTCGATGATATTTTGTTTAAATCACATGAAGGAAAAGGAGATGATAAACGTTAAAATATTGCTAAATTCGATGATTTTTTGTACGAAGCAAAATGCAAGAAAACTTGCTTAAAATGCAATATTATGCGAAATTCTGAGATTTGAAGGCCAAATCACGTATCGTGATACTACATGAAATAGTATCGAAATATTGGTAAAAATGAATTATATTTACGTAATATCAAACTACATGAAAAACGTGAAAAAAGTCACTATATAACCATATTTGAGGATTTTAACTTCAAATCATAGAGCGAGGTTTCGTATTATTTAGTTCCAAGAAAAGACATATGACAATGTTGTTTCCAATACAAATGATAAAAAACAATGTGTTTTCATTAGAATTAACTATAATGTTCTTGATTTTCCGTTTATATTAACGAGGGAAGATGTACACGTAAAACCGCTCTAATCCGGCTGAAACGTCGATATATGCAATAAAAACCGAACTTCTCCCCTTTTCAATATCTTACTCAGTATTTTAACGAGAAACAAATAGATGATTGAAAATGAAGTATTTAAGGTTATTATCTAATCAATTATGTGTTTGCATCATTTTTATCGTATATATATATGAATTAATACCCATGGACGGAAAATTCACAAAAACGTGGAAAACGGCAAAATATTGCCTAATTCGATGATATTTTGTTTAAATCACATGAAGGAAAAGGAGATGATAAACGTTAAAATATTGCTAAATTCGATGATTTTTTGTACGAAGCAAAATGCAAGAAAACTTGCTTAAAATGCAATATTATGCGAAATTCTGAGATTTGAAGGCCAAATCACATATCGTGATACTACATGAAATAGTATCGAAATATTGGTAAAAATGAATATATTTACGTAATATCAAACTACATGAAAAACGTGAAAAAAGTCACTATATAACCATATTTGAGGATTTTAACTTCAAATCATAGAGCGAGGTTTCGTATTATTTAGTTCCAAGAAAAGACATATGACAATGTTGTTTCCAATACAAATGATAAAAAACAATGTGTTTTCATTAGAATTAACTATAATGTTCTTGATTTTCCGTTTATATTAACGAGGGAAGATGTACACGTAAAACCGCTCTAATCCGGCTGAAACGTCGATATATGCAATAAAAACCGAACTTCTCCCCTTTTCAATATCTTACTCAGTATTTTAACGAGAAACAAATAGATGATTGAAAATGAAGTATTTAAGGTTATTATCTAATCAATTATGTGTTTGCATCATTTTTATCGTATATATATGAATTAAAACCCATGGACTGAAAATTCACAAAAACGTGGAAAACGGCAAAATATTGCCTAATTCGATGATATTTTGTTTGAAATCACATGAAGGAAAATGGAGATGATAAACGTCAAAATATTGCTATATTCGATGATTTTTCGTACGAAACAAAATGCAAGAAAACTTGCTTAAAATGCAATATTATGCGAAATTCTGAGATTTGAAGGCCAAATCACATATCGTGATACTACATGAAATAGTATCGAAATATTGGTAAAAATGAATATATTTACGTAATATCAAACTACATGAAAAACGTGAAAAAAGTCACTATATAACCATATTTGAGGATTTTAACTTCAAATCATAGAGCGAGGTTTCGTATTATTTAGATTCCAAGAAAAGACATATGACAATGTTGTTTCCAATACAAATGATAAAAAACAATGTGTTTTCATTAGAATTAACTATAATGTTCTTGATTTTCCGTTTATATTAACGAGGGAAGATGTACACGTAAAACCGCTCTAATCCGGCTGAAACGTCGATATATGCAATAAAAACCGAACTTCTCCCCTTTTCAATATCTTACTCAGTATTTTAACGAGAAACAAATAGATGATTGAAAATGAAGTATTTAAGGTTATTATCTAATCAATTATGTGTTTGCATCATTTTTATCGTATATATATATGAATTAATACCCATGGACGGAAAATTCACAAAAACGTGGAAAACGGCAAAATATTGCCTAATTCGATGATATTTTGTTTAAATCACATGAAGGAAAAGGAGATGATAAACGTTAAAATATTGCTAAATTCGATGATTTTTTGTACGAAGCAAAATGCAAGAAAACTTGCTTAAAATGCAATATTATGCGAAATTTTGAGATTTGAAGGCCAAATCACGTATCGTGATACTACATGAAATAGTATCGAAATATTGGTAAAAATGAATTTATTTACGTAATATCAAACTACATGAAAAACGTGAAAAAAGTCACTATATAACCATATTTGAGGATTTTAACTTCAAATCATAGAGCGAGGTTTCGTATTATTTAGTTCCAAGAAAAGACATATGACAATGTTGTTTCCAATACAAATGATAAAAAACAATGTGTTTTCATTAGAATTAACTATAATGTTCTTGATTTTCCGTTTATATTAACGAGGGAAGATGTACACGTAAAACCGCTCTAATCCGGCTGAAACGTCGATATATGCAATAAAAACCGAACTTCTCCCCTTTTCAATATCTTACTCAGTATTTTAACGAGAAACAAATAGATGATTGAAAATGAAGTATTTAAGGTTATTATCTAATCAATTATGTGTTTGCATCATTTTTATCGTATATATATGAATTAAAACCCATGGACTGAAAATTCACAAAAACGTGGAAAACGGCAAAATATTGCCTAATTCGATGATATTTTGTTTGAAATCACATGAAGGAAAATGGAGATGATAAACGTCAAAATATTGCTATAATTCGATGATTTTTCGTACGAAGCAAAATGCAAGAAAACTTGCTTAAAATGCAATATTATGCGAAATTCTGAGATTTGAAGGCCAAATCACATATCGTGATACTACATGAAATAGTATCGAAATATTGGTAAAAATGAATATATTTACGTAATATCAAACTACATGAAAAACGTGAAAAAAGTCACTATATAACCATATTTGAGGATTTTAACTTCAAATCATAGAGCGAGGTTTCGTATTATTTAGATTCCAAGAAAAGACATATGACAATGTTGTTTCCAATACAAATGATAAAAAACAATGTGTTTTCATTAGAATTAACTATAATGTTCTTGATTTTCCGTTTATATTAACGAGGGAAGATGTACACGTAAAACCGCTCTAATCCGGCTGAAACGTCGATATATGCAATAAAAACCGAACTTCTCCCCTTTTCAATATCTTACTCAGTATTTTAACGAGAAACAAATAGATGATTGAAAATGAAGTATTTAAGGTTATTATCTAATCAATTATGTGTTTGCATCATTTTTATCGTATATATATATGAATTAATACCCATGGACGGAAAATTCACAAAAACGTGGAAAACGGCAAAATATTGCCTAATTCGATGATATTTTGTTTAAATCACATGAAGGAAAAGGAGATGATAAACGTTAAAATATTGCTAAATTCGATGATTTTTCGTACGAAGCAAAATGCAAGAAAACTTGCTTAAAATGCAATATTATGCGAAATTTTGAGATTTGAAGGCCAAATCACATATCGTGATACTACATGAAATAGTATCGAAATATTGGTAAAAATGAATATATTTACGTAATATCAAACTACATGAAAAACGTGAAAAAAGTCACTATATAACCATATTTGAGGATTTTAACTTCAAATCATAGAGCGAGGTTTCGTATTATTTAGTTCCAAGAAAAGACATATGACAATGTTGTTTCCAATACAAATGATAAAAAACAATGTGTTTTCATTAGAATTAACTATAATGTTCTTGATTTTCCGTTTATATTAACGAGGGAAGATGTACACGTAAAACCGCTCTAATCCGGCTGAAACGTCGATATATGCAATAAAAACCGAACTTCTCCCCTTTTCAATATCTTACTCAGTATTTTAACGAGAAACAAATAGATGATTGAAAATGAAGTATTTAAGGTTATTATCTAATCAATTATGTGTTTGCATCATTTTTATCGTATATATATGAATTAATACCCATGGACGGAAAATTCACAAAAACGTGGAAAACGGCAAAATATTGCCTAATTCGATGATATTTTGTTTAAATCACATGAAGGAAAAGGAGATGATAAACGTTAAAATATTGCTAAATTCGATGATTTTTCGTACGAAGCAAAATGCAAGAAAACTTGCTTAAAATGCAATATTATGCGAAATTCTGAGATTTGAAGGCCAAATCACATATCGTGATACTACATGAAATAGTATCGAAATATTGGTAAAAATGAATATATTTACGTAATATCAAACTACATGAAAAACGTGAAAAAAGTCACTATATAACCATATTTGAGGATTTTAACTTCAAATCATAGAGCGAGGTTTCGTATTATTTAGATTCCAAGAAAAGACATATGACAATGTTGTTTCCAATACAAATGATAAAAAACAATGTGTTTTCATTAGAATTAACTATAATGTTCTTGATTTTCCGTTTATATTAACGAGGGAAGATGTACACGTAAAACCGCTCTAATCCGGCTGAAACGTCGATATATGCAATAAAAACCGAACTTCTCCCCTTTTCAATATCTTACTCAGTATTTTAACGAGAAACAAATAGATGATTGAAAATGAAGTATTTAAGGTTATTATCTAATCAATTATGTGTTTGCATCATTTTTATCGTAATATATATGAATTAATACCCATGGACGGAAAATTCACAAAAACGTGGAAAACGGCAAAATATTGCCTAATTCGATGATATTTTGTTTAAATCACATGAAGGAAAAGGAGATGATAAACGTCAAAATATTGCTATATTCGATGATTTTTCGTACGAAGCAAAATGCAAGAAAACTTGCTTAAAATGCAATATTATGCGAAATTCTGAGATTTGAAGGCCAAATCACATATCGTGATACTACATGAAATAGTATCGAAATATTGGTAAAAATGAATATATTTACGTAATATCAAACTACATGAAAAACGTGAAAAAAGTCACTATATAACCATATTTGAGGATTTTAACTTCAAATCATAGAGCGAGGTTTCGTATTATTTAGATTCCAAGAAAAGACATATGACAATGTTGTTTCCAATACAAATGATAAAAAACAATGTGTTTTCATTAGAATTAACTATAATGTTCTTGATTTTCCGTTTATATTAACGAGGGAAGATGTACACGTAAAACCGCTCTAATCCGGCTGAAACGTCGATATATGCAATAAAAACCGAACTTCTCCCCTTTTCAATATCTTACTCAGTATTTTAACGAGAAACAAATAGATGATTGAAAATGAAGTATTTAAGGTTATTATCTAATCAATTATGTGTTTGCATCATTTTTATCGTATATATATATGAATTAATACCCATGGACGGAAAATTCACAAAAACGTGGAAAACGGCAAAATATTGCCTAATTCGATGATATTTTGTTTAAATCACATGAAGGAAAAGGAGATGATAAACGTTAAAATATTGCTAAATTCGATGATTTTTTGTACGAAGCAAAATGCAAGAAAACTTGCTTAAAATGCAATATTATGCGAAATTTTGAGATTTGAAGGCCAAATCACGTATCGTGATACTACATGAAATAGTATCGAAATATTGGTAAAAATGAATTTATTTACGTAATATCAAACTACATGAAAAACGTGAAAAAAGTCACTATATAACCATATTTGAGGATTTTAACTTCAAATCATAGAGCGAGGTTTCGTATTATTTAGTTCCAAGAAAAGACATATGACAATGTTGTTTCCAATACAAATGATAAAAAACAATGTGTTTTCATTAGAATTAACTATAATGTTCTTGATTTTCCGTTTATATTAACGAGGGAAGATGTACACGTAAAACCGCTCTAATCCGGCTGAAACGTCGATATATGCAATAAAAACCGAACTTCTCCCCTTTTCAATATCTTACTCAGTATTTTAACGAGAAACAAATAGATGATTGAAAATGAAGTATTTAAGGTTATTATCTAATCAATTATGTGTTTGCATCATTTTTATCGTATATATATATGAATTAATACCCATGGACGGAAAATTCACAAAAACGTGGAAAACGGCAAAATATTGCCTAATTCGATGATATTTTGTTTAAATCACATGAAGGAAAAGGAGATGATAAACGTTAAAATATTGCTAAATTCGATGATTTTTTCGTACGAAGCAAAATGCAAGAAAACTTGCTTAAAATGCAATATTATGCGAAATTCTGAGATTTGAAGGCCAAATCACATATCGTGATACTACATGAAATAGTATCGAAATATTGGTAAAAATGAATATATTTACGTAATATCAAACTACATGAAAAACGTGAAAAAAGTCACTATATAACCATATTTGAGGATTTTAACTTCAAATCATAGAGCGAGGTTTCGTATTATTTAGTTCCAAGAAAAGACATATGACAATGTTGTTTCCAATACAAATGATAAAAAACAATGTGTTTTCATTAGAATTAACTATAATGTTCTTGATTTTCCGTTTATATTAACGAGGGAAGATGTACACGTAAAACCGCTCTAATCCGGCTGAAACGTCGATATATGCAATAAAAACCGAACTTCTCCCCTTTTCAATATCTTACTCAGTATTTTAACGAGAAACAAATAGATGATTGAAAATGAAGTATTTAAGGTTATTATCTAATCAATTATGTGTTTGCATCATTTTTATCGTATATATATATGAATTAATACCCATGGACGGAAAATTCACAAAAACGTGGAAAACGGCAAAATATTGCCTAATTCGATGATATTTTGTTTAAATCACATGAAGGAAAAGGAGATGATAAACGTTAAAATATTGCTAAATTCGATGATTTTTTGTACGAAGCAAAATGCAAGAAAACTTGCTTAAAATGCAATATTATGCGAAATTCTGAGATTTGAAGGCCAAATCACGTATCGTGATACTACATGAAATAGTATCGAAATATTGGTAAAAATGAATTTATTTACGTAATATCAAACTACATGAAAAACGTGAAAAAAGTCACTATATAACCATATTTGAGGATTTTAACTTCAAATCATAGAGCGAGGTTTCGTATTATTTAGTTCCAAGAAAAGACATATGACAATGTTGTTTCCAATACAAATGATAAAAAACAATGTGTTTTCATTAGAATTAACTATAATGTTCTTGATTTTCCGTTTATATTAACGAGGGAAGATGTACACGTAAAACCGCTCTAATCCGGCTGAAACGTCGATATATGCAATAAAAACCGAACTTCTCCCCTTTTCAATATCTTACTCAGTATTTTAACGAGAAACAAATAGATGATTGAAAATGAAGTATTTAAGGTTATTATCTAATCAATTATGTGTTTGCATCATTTTTATCGTATATATATATGAATTAATACCCATGGACGGAAAATTCACAAAAACGTGGAAAACGGCAAAATATTGCCTAATTCGATGATATTTTGTTTAAATCACATGAAGGAAAAGGAGATGATAAACGTTAAAATATTGCTAAATTCGATGATTTTTTGTACGAAGCAAAATGCAAGAAAACTTGCTTAAAATGCAATATTATGCGAAATTCTGAGATTTGAAGGCCAAATCACGTATCGTGATACTACATGAAATAGTATCGAAATATTGGTAAAAATGAATTTATTTACGTAATATCAAACTACATGAAAAACGTGAAAAAAGTCACTATATAACCATATTTGAGGATTTTAACTTCAAATCATAGAGCGAGGTTTCGTATTATTTAGTTCCAAGAAAAGACATATGACAATGTTGTTTCCAATACAAATGATAAAAAACAATGTGTTTTCATTAGAATTAACTATAATGTTCTTGATTTTCCGTTTATATTAACGAGGGAAGATGTACACGTAAAACCGCTCTAATCCGGCTGAAACGTCGATATATGCAATAAAAACCGAACTTCTCCCCTTTTCAATATCTTACTCAGTATTTTAACGAGAAACAAATAGATGATTGAAAATGAAGTATTTAAGGTTATTATCTAATCAATTATGTGTTTGCATCATTTTTATCGTATATATATATGAATTAATACCCATGGACGGAAAATTCACAAAAACGTGGAAAACGGCAAAATATTGCCTAATTCGATGATATTTTGTTTAAATCACATGAAGGAAAAGGAGATGATAAACGTTAAAATATTGCTAAATTCGATGATTTTTCGTACGAAGCAAAATGCAAGAAAACTTGCTTAAAATGCAATATTATGCGAAATTCTGAGATTTGAAGGCCAAATCACATATCGTGATACTACATGAAATAGTATCGAAATATTGGTAAAAATGAATATATTTACGTAATATCAAACTACATGAAAAACGTGAAAAAAGTCACTATATAACCATATTTGAGGATTTTAACTTCAAATCATAGAGCGAGGTTTCGTATTATTTAGATTCCAAGAAAAGACATATGACAATGTTGTTTCCAATACAAATGATAAAAAACAATGTGTTTTCATTAGAATTAACTATAATGTTCTTGATTTTCCGTTTATATTAACGAGGGAAGATGTACACGTAAAACCGCTCTAATCCGGCTGAAACGTCGATATATGCAATAAAAACCGAACTTCTCCCCTTTTCAATATCTTACTCAGTATTTTAACGAGAAACAAATAGATGATTGAAAATGAAGTATTTAAGGTTATTATCTAATCAATTATGTGTTTGCATCATTTTTATCGTATATATATGAATTAATACCCATGGACTGAAAATTCACAAAAACGTGGAAAACGGCAAAATATTGCCTAATTCGATGATATTTTGTTTAAATCACATGAAGGAAAAGGAGATGATAAACGTCAAAATATTGCTATATTCGATGATTTTTCGTACGAAAGCAAAATGCAAGAAAACTTGCTTAAAATGCAATATTATGCGAAATTCTGAGATTTGAAGGCCAAATCACATATCGTGATACTACATGAAATAGTATCGAAATATTGGTAAAAATGAATATATTTACGTAATATCAAACTACATGAAAAACGTGAAAAAAGTCACTATATAACCATATTTGAGGATTTTAACTTCAAATCATAGAGCGAGGTTTCGTATTATTTAGATTCCAAGAAAAGACATATGACAATGTTGTTTCCAATACAAATGATAAAAAACAATGTGTTTTCATTAGAATTAACTATAATGTTCTTGATTTTCCGTTTATATTAACGATGGAAGATGTACACGTAAAACCGCTCTAATCCGGCTGAAACGTCGATATATGCAATAAAAACCGAACTTCTCCCCTTTTCAATATCTTACTCAGTATTTTAACGAGAAACAAATAGATGATTGAAAATGAAGTATTTAAGGTTATTATCTAATCAATTATGTGTTTGCATCATTTTTATCGTATATATATATGAATTAATACCCATGGACGGAAAATTCACAAAAACGTGGAAAACGGCAAAATATTGCCTAATTCGATGATATTTTGTTTAAATCACATGAAGGAAAAGGAGATGATAAACGTTAAAATATTGCTAAATTCGATGATTTTTTGTACGAAGCAAAATGCAAGAAAACTTGCTTAAAATGCAATATTATGCGAAATTTTGAGATTTGAAGGCCAAATCACGTATCGTGATACTACATGAAATAGTATCGAAATATTGGTAAAAATGAATTTATTTACGTAATATCAAACTACATGAAAAACGTGAAAAAAGTCACTATATAACCATATTTGAGGATTTTAACTTCAAATCATAGAGCGAGGTTTCGTATTATTTAGTTCCAAGAAAAGACATATGACAATGTTGTTTCCAATACAAATGATAAAAAACAATGTGTTTTCATTAGAATTAACTATAATGTTCTTGATTTTCCGTTTATATTAACGAGGGAAGATGTACACGTAAAACCGCTCTAATCCGGCTGAAACGTCGATATATGCAATAAAAACCGAACTTCTCCCCTTTTCAATATCTTACTCAGTATTTTAACGAGAAACAAATAGATGATTGAAAATGAAGTATTTAAGGTTATTATCTAATCAATTATGTGTTTGCATCATTTTTATCGTATATATATATGAATTAATACCCATGGACGGAAAATTCACAAAAACGTGGAAAACGGCAATATATTGCCTAATTCGATGATATTTTGTTTAAATCACATGAAGGAAAAGGAGATGATAAACGTTAAAATATTGCTAAATTCGATGATTTTTCGTACGAAGCAAAATGCAAGAAAACTTGCTTAAAATGCAATATTATGCGAAATTTTGAGATTTGAAGGCAAATCACATATCGTGATACTACATGAAATAGTATCGAAATATTGGTAAAAATGAATATATTTACGTAATATCAAACTACATGAAAAACGTGAAAAAAGTCACTATATAACTATATTTGAGGATTTTAACACTTTCGCGCTTTATATTAGAGATAACTCGTCACTGGTTTTTCTTACGATTCCGCATAACTGCCTACTTTTCTCGTCAATCGAAAAAATATTTCTATAAATTCCATTTTTCAACCGAAATGGATGGGGATACTTTTGTTTTGTAGAGAATTTATTTGCGAATTTTTTTGGTACCAGAATGAATATTATATCACATAAACTTCTATGAGTAAAAAAAAAAATACACAAAGTATGTTTGGGGGTGTGGCGAGCGTGTGGCAGTGGGTTCCCCTTTAGCCGTTGATATATCCAACACGTGGGAAATATTTGTATGTGTTATGTATATGTCTGTGTAGGGAATTTTACTGTGATCACTGTCATACAAATTATAAAATGTTTCAACAAGTATAAACATGACAAACATCAAACGAACAAAAACAATGCGTTCGTTTCTGCCGCGAACGCATACTGAGCGACGTGGTTCTATATTTGGCGCTTCTCTTACACATGCTTTGTACCAATGTTATACAGTTCATCTTATAGGAAATTTTATTGCGAACACATTGGTATAAAAAAGAAATACGTACATAGTAAAGTAGGGTCAGGAAACGTATAAACTTTCCAAGCATGATTTCCCCCCTGTGTTTTCGCCAGTGCGCTCGCGGCTAACTACTCTCCACTTCACACACTGTTGCGGGTGGGCAATTACCTATATTAAACATTCATATGCATATGTCCGTGTAGAGAATTTTATTGCGATTCCAATGATACCAACATTAGCGATGTAGGACAATTCTAGGCTTCGCAACCATTAAGAAAGTGGAAACATTTTGTTGCTGTTTGGCGCTCTCGGCGAGTGATCTGCATAGTTTTTTATTTGGTGTTGATACTCCTTATGCTTGGGCGGCATTTTATAGGTATGCTCTGATAGACATTTTCATTGCGAACACAGTGATACCAAATTTAAATACGTGCGCCTTCAATTATTGTCAGGACAGTCAAAAGAGTGTACACTTTTTCGGTCTTACCGCGTAGGCGCGCGAAGTGCCGAAAGCATCTGGGGTATTGTTTTTTTTTGAGCGCCGAGAGCGCGAAAGTGTTAACTTCAAATCATAGAGCGAGGTTTCGTATTATTTAGTTCCAAGAAAAGACATATGACAATGTTGTTTCCAATACAAATGATAAAAAACAATGTGTTTTCATTAGAATTAACTATAATGTTCTTGATTTTCCGTTTATATTAACGAGGGAAGATGTACACGTAAAACCGCTCTAATCCGGCTGAAACGTCGATATATGCAATAAAAACCGAACTTCTCCCCTTTTCAATATCTTACTCAGTATTTTAACGAGAAACAAATAGATGATTGAAAATGAAGTATTTAAGGTCATTATCTAATCAATTATGTGTTTGCATCATTTTTATCGTATATATATGAATTAAAACCCATGGACTGAAAATTCACAAAAACGTGGAAAAAGGCAAAATATTGTCTAATTCGATGATATTTTGTTTAAATCACATGAAGGAAAAGGAGATGATATACGTCAAAATATTGCTATATTCGATGATTTTTTGTACGAAACAAAATGCAAGAAAACTTGCTTAAAATGCAATATTATGCGAAATTCTGAGATTTGAAGGCCAAATCACATATCGTGATACTACATGAAATAGTATCGAAATATTGGTAAAAATGAATATATTTACGTAATATCAAACTACATGAAAAACGTGAAAAAAGTCACTATATAACCATATTTAAGGATTTTAACTTCAAATCATAGAGCGAGGTTTCGTATTATTTAGATCCAAGAAAAGACATATGACAATGTTGTTTCCAATACAAATGATAAAAAACAATGTGTTTTCATTAGAATTAACTATAATGTTCTTGATTTTCCGTTTATATTAACGATGGAAGATGTACACGTAAAACCGCTCTAATCCGGCTGAAACGTCGATATATGCAATAAAAACCGAACTTCTCCCCTTTTCAATATCTTACTCAGTATTTTAACGAGAAAAAAAATAGATGATTGAAAATGAAGTATTTAAGGTTATTATCTAATCAATTATGTGTTTGCATCATATTTATCGTAAATATATATGAATTAATACCCATGGACGGAAAATTCACAAAAACGTGGAAAACGGCAAAATATTGCCTAATTCGATGATATTTTGTTTAAATCACATGAAGGAAAAGGAGATGATAAACGTTAAAATATTGCTAAATTCGATGATTTTTTGTACGAAGCAAAATGCAAGAAAACTTGCTTAAAATGCAATATTATGCGAAATTCTGAGATTTGAAGGCCAAATCACGTATCGTGATACTACATGAAATAGTATCGAAATATTGGTAAAAATGAATTTATTTACGTAATATCAAACTACATGAAAAACGTGAAAAAAGTCACTATATAACCATATTTGAGGATTTAAACTTCAAATCATAGAGCGAGGTTTCGTATTATTTAGTTCCAAGAAAAGACATATGACAATGTTGTTTCCAATACAAATGATAAAAAACAATGTGTTTTCATTAGAATTAACTATAATGTTCTTGATTTTCCGTTTATATTAACGAGGGAATATGTACACGTAAAACCGCTCTAATCCGGCTGAAACGTCGATATATGCAATAAAAACCGAACTTCTCCCCTTTTCAATATCTTACTCAGTATTTTAACGAGAAACAAATAGATGATTGAAAATTATGTATTTAAGGTTATTATCTAATCAATTATGTGTTTGCATCATTTTTATCGTATATATATATGAATTAATACCCATGGACGGAAAATTCACAAAAACGTGGAAAACGGCAAAATATTGCCTAATTCGATGATATTTTGTTTAAATCACATGAAGGAAAAGGAGATGATAAACGTTAAAATATTGCTAAATTCGATGATTTTTTGTACGAAGCAAAATGCAAGAAAACTTGCTTAAAATGCAATATTATGCGAAATTTTGAGATTTGAAGGCCAAATCACGTATCGTGATACTACATGAAATAGTATCGAAATATTGGTAAAAATGAATTTATTTACGTAATATCAAACTACATGAAAAACGTGAAAAAAGTCACTATATAACCATATTTGAGGATTTTAACTTCAAATCATAGAGCGAGGTTTCGTATTATTTAGTTCCAAGAAAAGACATATGACAATGTTGTTTCCAATACAAATGATAAAAAACAATGTGTTTTCATTAGAATTAACTATAATGTTCTTGATTTTCCGTTTATATTAACGAGGGAAGATGTACACGTAAAACCGCTCTAATCCGGCTGAAACGTCGATATATGCAATAAAAACCGAACCTCTCCCCTTTTCAATATCTTACTCAGTATTTTAACGAGAAACAAATAGATGATTGAAAATGAAGTATTTAAGGTTATTATCTAATCAATTATGTGTTTGCATCATTTTTATCGTATATATATATGAATTAATACCCATGGACGGAAAATTCACAAAAACGTGGAAAACGGCAATATATTGCCTAATTCGATGATATTTTGTTTAAATCACATGAAGGAAAAGGAGATGATAAACGTTAAAATATTGCTAAATTCGATGATTTTTCGTACGAAGCAAAATGCAAGAAAACTTGCTTAAAATGCAATATTATGCGAAATTTTGAGATTTGAAGGCAAATCACATATCGTGATACTACATGAAATAGTATCGAAATATTGGTAAAAATGAATATATTTACGTAATATCAAACTACATGAAAAACGTGAAAAAAGTCACTATATAACTATATTTGAGGATTTTAACACTTTCGCGCTTTATATTAGAGATAACTCGTCACTGGTTTTTCTTACGATTCCGCATAACTGCCTACTTTTCTCGTCAATCGAAAAAATATTTCTATAAATTCCATTTTTCAACCGAAATGGATGGGGATACTTTTGTTTTGTAGAGAATTTATTTGCGAATTTTTTTGGTACCAGAATGAATATTATATCACATAAACTTCTATGAGTAAAAAAAAAAATACACAAAGTATGTTTGGGGGTGTGGCGAGCGTGTGGCAGTGGGTTCCCCTTTAGCCGTTGATATATCCAACACGTGGGAAATATTTGTATGTGTTATGTATATGTCTGTGTAGGGAATTTTACTGTGATCACTGTCATACAAATTATAAAATGTTTCAACAAGTATAAACATGACAAACATCAAACGAACAAAAACAATGCGTTCGTTTCTGCCGCGAACGCATACTGAGCGACGTGGTTCTATATTTGGCGCTTCTCTTACACATGCTTTGTACCAATGTTATACAGTTCATCTTATAGGAAATTTTATTGCGAACACATTGGTATAAAAAAGAAATACGTACATAGTAAAGTAGGGTCAGGAAACGTATAAACTTTCCAAGCATGATTTCCCCCCTGTGTTTTCGCCAGTGCGCTCGCGGCTAACTACTCTCCACTTCACACACTGTTGCGGGTGGGCAATTACCTATATTAAACATTCATATGCATATGTCCGTGTAGAGAATTTTATTGCGATTCCAATGATACCAACATTAGCGATGTAGGACAATTCTAGGCTTCGCAACCATTAAGAAAGTGGAAACATTTTGTTGCTGTTTGGCGCTCTCGGCGAGTGATCTGCATAGTTTTTTATTTGGTGTTGATACTCCTTATGCTTGGGCGGCATTTTATAGGTATGCTCTGATAGACATTTTCATTGCGAACACAGTGATACCAAATTTAAATACGTGCGCCTTCAATTATTGTCAGGACAGTCAAAAGAGTGTACACTTTTTCGGTCTTACCGCGTAGGCGCGCGAAGTGCCGAAAGCATCTGGGGTATTGTTTTTTTTTGAGCGCCGAGAGCGCGAAAGTGTTAACTTCAAATCATAGAGCGAGGTTTCGTATTATTTAGTTCCAAGAAAAGACATATGACAATGTTGTTTCCAATACAAATGATAAAAAACAATGTGTTTTCATTAGAATTAACTATAATGTTCTTGATTTTCCGTTTATATTAACGAGGGAAGATGTACACGTAAAACCGCTCTAATCCGGCTGAAACGTCGATATATGCAATAAAAACCGAACTTCTCCCCTTTTCAATATCTTACTCAGTATTTTAACGAGAAACAAATAGATGATTGAAAATGAAGTATTTAAGGTCATTATCTAATCAATTATGTGTTTGCATCATTTTTATCGTATATATATGAATTAAAACCCATGGACTGAAAATTCACAAAAACGTGGAAAAAGGCAAAATATTGTCTAATTCGATGATATTTTGTTTAAATCACATGAAGGAAAAGGAGATGATATACGTCAAAATATTGCTATATTCGATGATTTTTTGTACGAAACAAAATGCAAGAAAACTTGCTTAAAATGCAATATTATGCGAAATTCTGAGATTTGAAGGCCAAATCACATATCGTGATACTACATGAAATAGTATCGAAATATTGGTAAAAATGAATATATTTACGTAATATCAAACTACATGAAAAACGTGAAAAAAGTCACTATATAACCATATTTAAGGATTTTAACTTCAAATCATAGAGCGAGGTTTCGTATTATTTAGATCCAAGAAAAGACATATGACAATGTTGTTTCCAATACAAATGATAAAAAACAATGTGTTTTCATTAGAATTAACTATAATGTTCTTGATTTTCCGTTTATATTAACGATGGAAGATGTACACGTAAAACCGCTCTAATCCGGCTGAAACGTCGATATATGCAATAAAAACCGAACTTCTCCCCTTTTCAATATCTTACTCAGTATTTTAACGAGAAAAAAAATAGATGATTGAAAATGAAGTATTTAAGGTTATTATCTAATCAATTATGTGTTTGCATCATATTTATCGTAAATATATATGAATTAATACCCATGGACGGAAAATTCACAAAAACGTGGAAAACGGCAAAATATTGCCTAATTCGATGATATTTTGTTTAAATCACATGAAGGAAAAGGAGATGATAAACGTTAAAATATTGCTAAATTCGATGATTTTTTGTACGAAGCAAAATGCAAGAAAACTTGCTTAAAATGCAATATTATGCGAAATTCTGAGATTTGAAGGCCAAATCACGTATCGTGATACTACATGAAATAGTATCGAAATATTGGTAAAAATGAATTTATTTACGTAATATCAAACTACATGAAAAACGTGAAAAAAGTCACTATATAACCATATTTGAGGATTTAAACTTCAAATCATAGAGCGAGGTTTCGTATTATTTAGTTCCAAGAAAAGACATATGACAATGTTGTTTCCAATACAAATGATAAAAAACAATGTGTTTTCATTAGAATTAACTATAATGTTCTTGATTTTCCGTTTATATTAACGAGGGAATATGTACACGTAAAACCGCTCTAATCCGGCTGAAACGTCGATATATGCAATAAAAACCGAACTTCTCCCCTTTTCAATATCTTACTCAGTATTTTAACGAGAAACAAATAGATGATTGAAAATTATGTATTTAAGGTTATTATCTAATCAATTATGTGTTTGCATCATTTTTATCGTATATATATATGAATTAATACCCATGGACGGAAAATTCACAAAAACGTGGAAAACGGCAAAATATTGCCTAATTCGATGATATTTTGTTTAAATCACATGAAGGAAAAGGAGATGATAAACGTTAAAATATTGCTAAATTCGATGATTTTTCGTACGAAGCAAAATGCAAGAAAACTTGCTTAAAATGCAATATTATGCGAAATTTTGAGATTTGAAGGCCAAATCACATATCGTGATACTACATGAAATAGTATCGAAATATTGGTAAAAATGAATATATTTACGTAATATCAAACTACATGAAAAACGTGAAAAAAGTCACTATATAACTATATTTGAGGATTTTAACTTCAAATCATAGAGCGAGGTTTCGTATTATTTAGTTCCAAGAAAAGACATATGACAATGTTGTTTCCAATACAAATGATAAAAAACAATGTGTTTTCATTAGAATTAACTATAATGTTCTTGATTTTCCGTTTATATTAACGAGGGAAGATGTACACGTAAAACCGCTCTAATCCGGCTGAAACGTCGATATATGCAATAAAAACCGAACTTCTCCCCTTTTCAATATCTTACTCAGTATTTTAACGAGAAACAAATAGATGATTGAAAATGAAGTATTTAAGGTTATTATCTAATCAATTATGTGTTTGCATCATTTTTATCGTATATATATATGAATTAATACCCATGGACGGAAAATTCACAAAAACGTGGAAAACGGCAAAATATTGCCTAATTCGATGATATTTTGTTTAAATCACATGAAGGAAAAGGAGATGATAAACGTTAAAATATTGCTAAATTCGATGATTTTTTGTACGAAGCAAAATGCAAGAAAACTTGCTTAAAATGCAATATTATGCGAAATTCTGAGATTTGAAGGCCAAATCACGTATCGTGATACTACATGAAATAGTATCGAAATATTGGTAAAAAAGTTTTTATTTACGTAATATCAAACTACATGAAAAACGTGAAAAAAGTCACTATATAACCATATTTGAGGATTTAAACTTCAAATCATAGAGCGAGGTTTCGTATTATTTAGTTCCAAGAAAAGACATATGACAATGTTGTTTCCAATACAAATGATAAAAAACAATGTGTTTTAATTAGAATTAACTATAATGTTCTTGATTTTCCGTTTATATTAACGAGGGAAGATGTACACGTAAAACCGCTCTAATCCGGCTGAAACGTCGATATATGCAATAAAAACCGAACTTCTCCCCTTTTCAATATCTTACTCAGTATTTTAACGAGAAACAAATAGATGATTGAAAATGAAGTATTTAAGGTTATTATCTAATCAATTATGTGTTTGCATCATTTTTATCGTATATATATGAATTAAAACCCATGGACTGAAAATTCACAAAAACGTGGAAAACGGCAAAATATCGCCTAATTCGATGATATTTTGTTTGAATCACATGAAGGAAAATGGGATGATAAACGTCAAAATATTGCTATATTCGATGATTTTTCGTACGAAACAAAATGCAAGAAAACTTGCTTAAAATGCAATATTATGCGAAATTCTGAAATTTGAAGGCCAAATCACATATATACTACATGAAAGAGTATCGAAATATTGGTAAAAATGAATATATTTACGTAATATCAAACTACATGAAAAACGTGAAAAAAGTCACTATATAACCATATTTGAGGATTTTAACTTCAAATCATAGAGCGAGGTTTCGTATTATTTAGATCCAAGAAAAGACATATGACAATGTTGTTTCCAATACAAATGATAAAAAACAATGTGTTTTCATTAGAATTAACTATAATGTTCTTGATTTTCCGTTTATATTAACGATGGAAGATGTACACGTAAAACCGCTCTAATCCGGCTGAAACGTCGATATATGCAATAAAAACCGAACTTCTCCCCTTTTCAATATCTTACTCAGTATTTTAACGAGAAACAAATAGATGATTGAAAATGAAGTATTTAAGGTTATTATCTAATCAATTATGTGTTTGCATCATTTTTATCGTATATATATGAATTAAAACCCATGGACTGAAAATTCACAAAAACGTGGAAAACGGCAAAATATCGCCTAATTCGATGATATTTTGTTTGAATCACATGAAGGAAAATGGAGATGATAAACGTCAAAATATTGCTATATTCGATGATTTTTCGTACGAAACAAAATGCAAGAAAACTTGCTTAAAATGCAATATTATGCGAAATTCTGAAATTTGAAGGCCAAATCACATATCGTGATACTACATGAAAGAGTATCGAAATATTGGTAAAAATGAATATATTTACGTAATATCAAACTACATGAAAAACGTGAAAAAAGTCACTATATAACCATATTTGAGGATTTTAACTTCAAATCATAGAGCGAGGTTTCGTATTATTTAGATCCAAGAAAAGACATATGACAATGTTGTTTCCAATACAAATGATAAAAAACAATGTGTTTTCATTAGAATTAACTATAATGTTCTTGATTTTCCGTTTATATTAACGATGGAAGATGTACACGTAAAACCGCTCTAATCCGGCTGAAACGTCGATATATGCAATAAAAACCGAACTTCTCCCCTTTTCAATATCTTACTCAGTATTTTAACGAGAAACAAATAGATGATTGAAAATGATGTATTTAAGGTTATTATCTAATCAATTATGTGTTTGCATCATTTTTATCGTAAATATATATGAATTAATACTCATGGACGGAAAATTCACAAAAACGTGGAAAACGGCAAAATATTGCCTAATTCAATGATATTTTGTTTAAATCACATGAAGGAAAAGGAGATGATAAACGTTAAAATATTGCTAAATTCGATGATTTTTTGTACGAAGCAAAATGCAAGAAAACTTGCTTAAAATGCAATATTATGCGAAATTTTGAGATTTGAAGGCCAAATCACGTATCGTGATACTACATGAAATAGTATCGAAATATTGGTAAAAATGAATTTATTTACGTAATATCAAACTACATGAAAAACGTGAAAAAAGTCACTATATAACCATATTTGAGGATTTTAACTTCAAATCATAGAGCGAGGTTTCGTATTATTTAGTTCCAAGAAAAGACATATGACAATGTTGTTTCCAATACAAATGATAAAAAACAATGTGTTTTCATTAGAATTAACTATAATGTTCTTGATTTTCCGTTTATATTAACGAGGGAAGATGTACACGTAAAACCGCTCTAATCCGGCTGAAACGTCGATATATGCAATAAAAACCGAACCTCTCCCCTTTTCAATATCTTACTCAGTATTTTAACGAGAAACAAATAGATGATTGAAAATGAAGTATTTAAGGTTATTATCTAATCAATTATGTGTTTGCATCATTTTTATCGTATATATATATGAAATAATACCCATGGACGGAAAATTCACAAAAACGTGGAAAACGGCAATATATTGCCTAATTCGATGATATTTTGTTTAAATCACATGAAGGAAAAGGAGATGATAAACGTTAAAATATTGCTAAATTCGATGATTTTTTGTACGAAGCAAAATGCAAGAAAACTTGCTTAAAATGCAATATTATGCGAAATTCTGAGATTTGAAGGCCAAATCACATATCGTGATACTACATGAAATAGTATCGAAATATTGGTAAAAATGAATATATTTACGTAATATCAAACTACATGAAAAACGTGAAAAAATTCACTATATAACCATATTTGAGGATTTTAACTTCAAATCATAGAGCGAGGTTTCGTATTATTTAGATCCAAGAAAAGACATATGACAATGTTGTTTCCAATACAAATGATAAAAAACAATGTGTTTTCATTAGAATTAACTATAATGTTCTTGATTTTCCGTTTATATTAACGATGGAAGATGTACACGTAAAACCGCTCTAATCCGGCTGAAACGTCGATATATGCAATAAAAACCGAACTTCTCCCCTTTTCAATATCTTACTCAGTATTTTAACGAGAAACAAATAGATGATTGAAAATGAAGTATTTAAGGTTATTATCTAATCAATTATGTGTTTGCATCATTTTTATCGTATATATATATGAATTAATACCCATGGACGGAAAATTCACAAAAACGTGGAAAACGGCAAAATATTGCCTAATTCGATGATATTTTGTTTAAATCACATGAAGGAAAAGGAGATGATAAACGTTAAAATATTGCTAAATTCGATGATTTTTTGTACGAAGCAAAATGCAAGAAAACTTGCTTAAAATGCAATATTATGCGAAATTCTGAGATTTGAAGGCCAAATCACGTATCGTGATACTACATGAAATAGTATCGAAATATTGGTAAAAATGAATTTATTTACGTAATATCAAACTACATGAAAAACGTGAAAAAAGTCACTATATAACCATATTTGAGGATTTTAACTTCAAATCATAGAGCGAGGTTTCGTATTATTTAGTTCCAAGAAAAGACATATGACAATGTTGTTTCCAATACAAATGATAAAAAACAATGTGTTTTCATTAGAATTAACTATAATGTTCTTGATTTTCCGTTTATATTAACGAGGGAAGATGTACACGTAAAACCGCTCTAATCCGGCTGAAACGTCGATATATGCAATAAAAACCGAACTTCTCCCCTTTTCAATATCTTACTCAGTATTTTAACGAGAAACAAATAGATGATTGAAAATGAAGTATTTAAGGTTATTATCTAATCAATTATGTGTTTGCATCATTTTTATCGTATATATATATGAATTAAAACCCATGGACTGAAAATTCACAAAAACGTGGAAAACGGCAAAATATCGCCTAATTCGATGATATTTTGTTTGAATCACATGAAGGAAAATGGGATGATAAACGTCAAAATATTGCTATATTCGATGATTTTTCGTACGAAACAAAATGCAAGAAAACTTGCTTAAAATGCAATATTATGCGAAATTCTGAGATTTGAAGGCCAAATCACATATCGTGATACTACATGAAATAGTATCGAAATATTGGTAAAAATGAATATATTTACGTAATATCAAACTACATGAAAAACGTGAAAAAAGTCACTATATAACCATATTTGAGGATTTTAACTTCAAATCATAGAGCGAGGTTTCGTATTATTTAGATCCAAGAAAAGACATATGACAATGTTGTTTCCAATACAAATGATAAAAAACAATGTGTTTTCATTAGAATTAACTATAATGTTCTTGATTTTCCGTTTATATTAACGATGGAAGATGTACACGTAAAACCGCTCTAATCCGGCTGAAACGTCGATATATGCAATAAAAACCGAACTTCTCCCCTTTTCAATATCTTACTCAGTATTTTAACGAGAAACAAATAGATGATTGAAAATGAAGTATTTAAGGTTATTATCTAATCAATTATGTGTTTGCATCATTTTTATCGTATATATATATGAATTAATACCCATGGACGGAAAATTCACAAAAACGTGGAAAACGGCAAAATATTGCCTAATTCGATGATATTTTGTTTAAATCACATGAAGGAAAAGGAGATGATAAACGTTAAAATATTGCTAAATTCGATGATTTTTTGTACGAAGCAAAATGCAAGAAAACTTGCTTAAAATGCAATATTATGCGAAATTCTGAGATTTGAAGGCCAAATCACGTATCGTGATACTACATGAAATAGTATCGAAATATTGGTAAAAATGAATTTATTTACGTAATATCAAACTACATGAAAAACGTGAAAAAAGTCACTATATAACCATATTTGAGGATTTTAACTTCAAATCATAGAGCGAGGTTTCGTATTATTTAGTTCCAAGAAAAGACATATGACAATGTTGTTTCTAATACAAATGATAAAAAACAATGTGTTTTCATTAGAATTAACTATAATGTTCTTGATTTTCCGTTTATATTAACGAGGGAAGATGTACACGTAAAACCGCTCTAATCCGGCTGAAACGTCGATATATGCAATAAAAACCGAACTTCTCCCCTTTTCAATATCTTACTCAGTATTTTAACGAGAAACAAATAGATGATTGAAAATGAAGTATTTAAGGTTATTATCTAATCAATTATGTGTTTGCATCATTTTTATCGTATATATATGAATTAAAACCCATGGACTGAAAATTCACAAAAACGTGGAAAACGGCAAAATATCGCCTAATTCGATGATATTTTGTTTGAATCACATGAAGGAAAATGGGATGATAAACGTCAAAATATTGCTATATTCGATGATTTTTCGTACGAAACAAAATGCAAGAAAACTTGCTTAAAATGCAATATTATGCGAAATTCTGAAATTTGAAGGCCAAATCACATATATACTACATGAAAGAGTATCGAAATATTGGTAAAAATGAATATATTTACGTAATATCAAACTACATGAAAAACGTGAAAAAAGTCACTATATAACCATATTTGAGGATTTTAACTTCAAATCATAGAGCGAGGTTTCGTATTATTTAGATCCAAGAAAAGACATATGACAATGTTGTTTCCAATACAAATGATAAAAAACAATGTGTTTTCATTAGAATTAACTATAATGTTCTTGATTTTCCGTTTATATTAACGATGGAAGATGTACACGTAAAACCGCTCTAATCCGGCTGAAACGTCGATATATGCAATAAAAACCGAACTTCTCCCCTTTTCAATATCTTACTCAGTATTTTAACGAGAAACAAATAGATGATTGAAAATGAAGTATTTAAGGTTATTATCTAATCAATTATGTGTTTGCATCATTTTTATCGTAATATATATGAATTAATACCCATGGACGGAAAATTCACAAAAACGTGGAAAACGGCAAAATATTGCCTAATTCGATGATATTTTGTTTAAATCACATGAAGGAAAAGGAGATGATAAACGTTAAAATATTGCTAAATTCGATGATTTTTTGTACGAAGCAAAATGCAAGAAAACTTGCTTAAAATGCAATATTATGCGAAATTCTGAGATTTGAAGGCCAAATCACGTATCGTGATACTACATGAAATAGTATCGAAATATTGGTAAAAATGAATTTATTTACGTAATATCAAACTACATGAAAAACGTGAAAAAAGTCACTATATAACCATATTTGAGGATTTTAACTTCAAATCATAGAGCGAGGTTTCGTATTATTTAGTTCCAAGAAAAGACATATGACAATGTTGTTTCCAATACAAATGATAAAAAACAATGTGTTTTCATTAGAATTAACTATAATGTTCTTGATTTTCCGTTTATATTAACGAGGGAAGATGTACACGTAAAACCGCTCTAATCCGGCTGAAACGTCGATATATGCAATAAAAACCGAACTTCTCCCCTTTTCAATATCTTACTCAGTATTTTAACGAGAAACAAATAGATGATTGAAAATGAAGTATTTAAGGTTATTATCTAATCAATTATGTGTTTGCATCATTTTTATCGTATATATATATGAATTAATACCCATGGACGGAAAATTCACAAAAACGTGGAAAACGGCAAAATATTGCCTAATTCGATGATATTTTGTTTAAATCACATGAAGGAAAAGGAGATGATAAACGTTAAAATATTGCTAAATTCGATGATTTTTCGTACGAAGCAAAATGCAAGAAAACTTGCTTAAAATGCAATATTATGCGAAATTTTGAGATTTGAAGGCCAAATCACATATCGTGATACTACATGAAATAGTATCGAAATATTGGTAAAAATGAATATATTTACGTAATATCAAACTACATGAAAAACGTGAAAAAAGTCACTATATAACCTATATTTGAGGATTTTAACTTCAAATCATAGAGCGAGGTTTCGTATTATTTAGTTCCAAGAAAAGACATATGACAATGTTGTTTCCAATACAAATGATAAAAAACAATGTGTTTTCATTAGAATTAACTATAATGTTCTTGATTTTCCGTTTATATTAACGAGGGAAGATGTACACGTAAAACCGCTCTAATCCGGCTGAAACGTCGATATATGCAATAAAAACCGAACTTCTCCCCTTTTCAATATCTTACTCAGTATTTTAACGAGAAACAAATAGATGATTGAAAATGAAGTATTTAAGGTCATTATCTAATCAATTATGTGTTTGCATCATTTTTATCGTATATATATGAATTAAAACCCATGGACTGAAAATTCACAAAAACATGGAAAAAGGCAAAATATTGTCTAATTCGATGATATTTTGTTTAAATCACATGAAGGAAAAGGAGATGATAAACGTCAAAATATTGCTATATTCGATGATTTTTTGTACGAAACAAAATGCAAGAAAACTTGCTTAAAATGCAATATTATGCGAAATTCTGAGATTTGAAGGCCAAATCACATATCGTGATACTACATGAAATAGTATCGAAATATTGGTAAAAATGAATATATTTACGTAATATCAAACTACATGAAAAACGTGAAAAAAGTCACTATATAACCATATTTAAGGATTTTAACTTCAAATCATAGAGCGAGGTTTCGTATTATTTAGATCCAAGAAAAGACATATGACAATGTTGTTTCCAATACAAATGATAAAAAACAATGTGTTTTCATTAGAATTAACTATAATGTTCTTGATTTTCCGTTTATATTAACGATGGAAGATGTACACGTAAAACCGCTCTAATCCGGCTGAAACGTCGATATATGCAATAAAAACCGAACTTCTCCCCTTTTCAATATCTTACTCAGTATTTTAACGAGAAACAAATAGATGATTGAAAATGAAGTATTTAAGGTTATTATCTAATCAATTATGTGTTTGCATCATTTTTATCGTATATATATATGAATTAATACCCATGGACGGAAAATTCACAAAAACGTGGAAAACGGCAAAATATTGCCTAATTCGATGATATTTTGTTTAAATCACATGAAGGAAAAGGAGATGATAAACGTTAAAATATTGCTAAATTCGATGATTTTTCGTACGAAGCAAAATGCAAGAAAACTTGCTTAAAATGCAATATTATGCGAAATTCTGAGATTTGAAGGCCAAATCACATATCGTGATACTACATGAAATAGTATCGAAATATTGGTAAAAATGAATATATTTACGTAATATCAAACTACATGAAAAACGTGAAAAAAGTCACTATATAACCATATTTGAGGATTTAACACTTTCGCGCTTTATATTAGAGATAACTCGTCACTGGTTTTTCTTACGATTCCGCATAACTGCCTACTTTTCTCGTCAATCGAAAAAATATTTCTATAAATTCCATTTTTCAACCGAAATGGATGGGGATACTTTTGTTTTGTAGAGAATTTATTTGCGAATTTTTTTGGTACCAGAATGAATATTATATCACATAAACTTCTATGAGTAAAAAAAAAAATACACAAAGTATGTTTGGGGGTGTGGCGAGCGTGTGGCAGTGGGTTCCCCTTTAGCCGTTGATATATCCAACACGTGGGAAATATTTGTATGTGTTATGTATATGTCTGTGTAGGGAATTTTACTGTGATCACTGTCATACAAATTATAAAATGTTTCAACAAGTATAAACATGACAAACATCAAACGAACAAAAACAATGCGTTCGTTTCTGCCGCGAACGCATACTGAGCGACGTGGTTCTATATTTGGCGCTTCTCTTACACATGCTTTGTACCAATGTTATACAGTTCATCTTATAGGAAATTTTATTGCGAACACATTGGTATAAAAAAGAAATACGTACATAGTAAAGTAGGGTCAGGAAACGTATAAACTTTCCAAGCATGATTTCCCCCCTGTGTTTTCGCCAGTGCGCTCGCGGCTAACTACTCTCCACTTCACACACTGTTGCGGGTGGGCAATTACCTATATTAAACATTCATATGCATATGTCCGTGTAGAGAATTTTATTGCGATTCCAATGATACCAACATTAGCGATGTAGGACAATTCTAGGCTTCGCAACCATTAAGAAAGTGGAAACATTTTGTTGCTGTTTGGCGCTCTCGGCGAGTGATCTGCATAGTTTTTTATTTGGTGTTGATACTCCTTATGCTTGGGCGGCATTTTATAGGTATGCTCTGATAGACACTTTCATTGCGAACACAGTGATACCAAATTTAAATACGTGCGCCTTCAATTATTGTCAGGACAGTCAAAAGAGTGTACACTTTTTCGGTCTTACCGCGTAGGCGCGCGAAGTGCCGAAAGCATCTGGGGTATTGTTTTTTTTTGAGCGCCGAGAGCGCGAAAGTGTTAACTTCAAATCATAGAGCGAGGTTTCGTATTATTTAGTTCCAAGAAAAGACATATGACAATGTTGTTTCCAATACAAATGATAAAAAACAATGTGTTTTCATTAGAATTAACTATAATGTTCTTGATTTTCCGTTTATATTAACGAGGGAAGATGTACACGTAAAACCGCTCTAATCCGGCTGAAACGTCGATATATGCAATAAAAACCGAACTTCTCCCCTTTTCAATATCTTACTCAGTATTTTAACGAGAAACAAATAGATGATTGAAAATGAAGTATTTAAGGTCATTATCTAATCAATTATGTGTTTGCATCATTTTTATCGTATATATATGAATTAAAACCCATGGACTGAAAATTCACAAAAACGTGGAAAAAGGCAAAATATTGTTTAATTCGATGATATTTTGTTTAAATCACATGAAGGAAAAGGAGATGATATACGTCAAAATATTGCTATATTCGATGATTTTTTGTACGAAACAAAATGCAAGAAAACTTGCTTAAAATGCAATATTATGCGAAATTCTGAGATTTGAAGGCCAAATCACATATCGTGATACTACATGAAATAGTATCGAAATATTGGTAAAAATGAATATATTTACGTAATATCAAACTACATGAAAAACGTGAAAAAAGTCACTATATAACCATATTTAAGGATTTTAACTTCAAATCATAGAGCGAGGTTTCGTATTATTTAGATCCAAGAAAAGACATATGACAATGTTGTTTCCAATACAAATGATAAAAAACAATGTGTTTTCATTAGAATTAACTATAATGTTCTTGATTTTCCGTTTATATTAACGATGGAAGATGTACACGTAAAACCGCTCTAATCCGGCTGAAACGTCGATATATGCAATAAAAACCGAACTTCTCCCCTTTTCAATATCTTACTCAGTATTTTAACGAGAAAAAAAATAGATGATTGAAAATGAAGTATTTAAGGTTATTATCTAATCAATTATGTGTTTGCATCATATTTATCGTAAATATATATGAATTAATACCCATGGACGGAAAATTCACAAAAACGTGGAAAACGGCAAAATATTGCCTAATTCGATGATATTTTGTTTAAATCACATGAAGGAAAAGGAGATGATAAACGTTAAAATATTGCTAAATTCGATGATTTTTTGTACGAAGCAAAATGCAAGAAAACTTGCTTAAAATGCAATATTATGCGAAATTCTGAGATTTGAAGGCCAAATCACGTATCGTGATACTACATGAAATAGTATCGAAATATTGGTAAAAATGAATTTATTTACGTAATATCAAACTACATGAAAAACGTGAAAAAAGTCACTATATAACCATATTTGAGGATTTAAACTTCAAATCATAGAGCGAGGTTTCGTATTATTTAGTTCCAAGAAAAGACATATGACAATGTTGTTTCCAATACAAATGATAAAAAACAATGTGTTTTCATTAGAATTAACTATAATGTTCTTGATTTTCCGTTTATATTAACGAGGGAATATGTACACGTAAAACCGCTCTAATCCGGCTGAAACGTCGATATATGCAATAAAAACCGAACTTCTCCCCTTTTCAATATCTTACTCAGTATTTTAACGAGAAACAAATAGATGATTGAAAATTATGTATTTAAGGTTATTATCTAATCAATTATGTGTTTGCATCATTTTTATCGTATATATATATGAATTAATACCCATGGACGGAAAATTCACAAAAACGTGGAAAACGGCAAAATATTGCCTAATTCGATGATATTTTGTTTAAATCACATGAAGGAAAAGGAGATGATAAACGTTAAAATATTGCTAAATTCGATGATTTTTCGTACGAAGCAAAATGCAAGAAAACTTGCTTAAAATGCAATATTATGCGAAATTTTGAGATTTGAAGGCCAAATCACATATCGTGATACTACATGAAATAGTATCGAAATATTGGTAAAAATGAATATATTTACGTAATATCAAACTACATGAAAAACGTGAAAAAAGTCACTATATAACTATATTTGAGGATTTTAACTTCAAATCATAGAGCGAGGTTTCGTATTATTTAGTTCCAAGAAAAGACATATGACAATGTTGTTTCCAATACAAATGATAAAAAACAATGTGTTTTCATTAGAATTAACTATAATGTTCTTGATTTTCCGTTTATATTAACGAGGGAAGATGTACACGTAAAACCGCTCTAATCCGGCTGAAACGTCGATATATGCAATAAAAACCGAACTTCTCCCCTTTTCAATATCTTACTCAGTATTTTAACGAGAAACAAATAGATGATTGAAAATGAAGTATTTAAGGTTATTATCTAATCAATTATGTGTTTGCATCATTTTTATCGTATATATATATGAATTAATACCCATGGACGGAAAATTCACAAAAACGTGGAAAACGGCAAAATATTGCCTAATTCGATGATATTTTGTTTAAATCACATGAAGGAAAAGGAGATGATAAACGTTAAAATATTGCTAAATTCGATGATTTTTTGTACGAAGCAAAATGCAAGAAAACTTGCTTAAAATGCAATATTATGCGAAATTCTGAGATTTGAAGGCCAAATCACGTATCGTGATACTACATGAAATAGTATCGAAATATTGGTAAAAAAGTTTTTATTTACGTAATATCAAACTACATGAAAAACGTGAAAAAAGTCACTATATAACCATATTTGAGGATTTAACACTTTCGCGCTTTATATTAGAGATAACTCGTCACTGGTTTTTCTTACGATTCCGCATAACTGCCTACTTTTCTCGTCAATCGAAAAAAATATTTCTATAAATTCCATTTTTCAACCGAAATGGATGGGGATACTTTTGTTTTGTAGAGAATTTATTTGCGAATTTTTTTGGTACCAGAATGAATATTATATCACATAAACTTCTATGAGTAAAAAAAAAAATACACAAAGTATGTTTGGGGGTGTGGCGAGCGTGTGGCAGTGGGTTCCCCTTTAGCCGTTGATATATCCAACCGTGGGAAATATTTGTATGTGTTATGTATATGTCTGTGTAGGGAATTTTACTGTGATCACTGTCATACAAATTATAAAATGTTTCAACAAGTATAAACATGACAAACATCAAACGAACAAAAACAATGCGTTCGTTTTCTGCCGCGAACGCATACTGAGCGACGTGGTTCTATATTTGGCGCTTCTCTTACACATGCTTTGTACCAATGTTATACAGTTCATCTTATAGGAAATTTTATTGCGAACACATTGGTATAAAAAAGAAATACGTACATAGTAAAGTAGGGTCAGGAACGTATAAACTTTCCAAGCATGATTTCCCCCCTGTGTTTTCGCCAGTGCGCTCGCGGCTAACTACTCTCCACTTCACACACTGTTGCGGGTGGGCAATTACCTATATTAAACATTCATATGCATATGTCCGTGTAGAGAATTTTATTGCGATTCCAATGATACCAACATTAGCGATGTAGGACAATTCTAGGCTTCGCAACCATTAAGAAAGTGGAAACATTTTGTTGCTGTTTGGCGCTCTCGGCGAGTGATCTGCATAGTTTTTTATTTGGTGTTGATACTCCTTATGCTTGGGCGGCATTTATAGGTATGCTCTGATAGACACTTTCATTGCGAACACAGTGATACCAAATTTAAATACGTGCGCCTTCAATTATTGTCAGGACAGTCAAAAGAGTGTACACTTTTTCGGTCTTACCGCGTAGGCGCGCGAAGTGCCGAAAGCATCTGGGGTATTGTTTTTTTTTGAGCGCCGAGAGCGCGAAAGTGTTAACTTCAAATCATAGAGCGAGGTTTCGTATTATTTAGTTCCAAGAAAAGACATATGACAATGTTGTTTCCAATACAAATGATAAAAAACAATGTGTTTTCATTAGAATTAACTATAATGTTCTTGATTTTCCGTTTATATTAACGAGGGAAGATGTACACGTAAAACCGCTCTAATCCGGCTGAAACGTCGATATATGCAATAAAAACCGAACTTCTCCCCTTTTCAATATCTTACTCAGTATTTTAACGAGAAACAAATAGATGATTGAAAATGAAGTATTTAAGGTTATTATCTAATCAATTATGTGTTTGCATCATTTTTATCGTATATATATGAATTAATACCCATGGACGGAAAATTCACAAAAACGTGGAAAACGGCAAAATATTGCCTAATTCGATGATATTTTGTTTAAATCACATGAAGGAAAAGGAGATGATAAACGTCAAAATATTGCTATATTCGATGATTTTTCGTACGAAACAAAATGCAAGAAAACTTGCTTAAAATGCAATATTATGCGAAATTCTGAGATTTGAAGGCCAAATCACATATCGTGATACTACATGAAATAGTATCGAAATATTGGTAAAAATGAATATATTTACGTAATATCAAACTACATGAAAAACGTGAAAAAAGTCACTATATAACCATATTTGAGGATTTTAACTTCAAATCATAGAGCGAGGTTTCGTATTATTTAGATTCCAAGAAAAGACATATGACAATGTTGTTTCCAATACAAATGATAAAAAACAATGTGTTTTCATTAGAATTAACTATAATGTTCTTGATTTTCCGTTTATATTAACGAGGGAAGATGTACACGTAAAACCGCTCTAATCCGGCTGAAACGTCGATATATGCAATAAAAACCGAACTTCTCCCCTTTTCAATATCTTACTCAGTATTTTAACGAGAAACAAATAGATGATTGAAAATGAAGTATTTAAGGTTATTATCTAATCAATTATGTGTTTGCATCATTTTTATCGTAATATATATGAATTAATACCCATGGACGGAAAATTCACAAAAACGTGGAAAACGGCAAAATATTGCCTAATTCGATGATATTTTGTTTAAATCACATGAAGGAAAAGGAGATGATAAACGTTAAAATATTGCTAAATTCGATGATTTTTTGTACGAAGCAAAATGCAAGAAAACTTGCTTAAAATGCAATATTATGCGAAATTCTGAGATTTGAAGGCCAAATCACGTATCGTGATACTACATGAAATAGTATCGAAATATTGGTAAAAATGAATTTATTTACGTAATATCAAACTACATGAAAAACGTGAAAAAAGTCACTATATAACCATATTTGAGGATTTTAACTTCAAATCATAGAGCGAGGTTTCGTATTATTTAGTTCCAAGAAAAGACATATGACAATGTTGTTTCCAATACAAATGATAAAAAACAATGTGTTTTCATTAGAATTAACTATAATGTTCTTGATTTTCCGTTTATATTAACGAGGGAAGATGTACACGTAAAACCGCTCTAATCCGGCTGAAACGTCGATATATGCAATAAAAACCGAACTTCTCCCCTTTTCAATATCTTACTCAGTATTTTAACGAGAAACAAATAGATGATTGAAAATGAAGTATTTAAGGTTATTATCTAATCAATTATGTGTTTGCATCATTTTTATCGTATATATATATGAATTAATACCCATGGACGGAAAATTCACAAAAACGTGGAAAACGGCAAAATATTGCCTAATTCGATGATATTTTGTTTAAATCACATGAAGGAAAAGGAGATGATAAACGTTAAAATATTGCTAAATTCGATGATTTTTCGTACGAAGCAAAATGCAAGAAAACTTGCTTAAAATGCAATATTATGCGAAATTCTGAGATTTGAAGGCCAAATCACATATCGTGATACTACATGAAATAGTATCGAAATATTGGTAAAAATGAATATATTTACGTAATATCAAACTACATGAAAAACGTGAAAAAAGTCACTATATAACCATATTTGAGGATTTTAACTTCAAATCATAGAGCGAGGTTTCGTATTATTTAGTTCCAAGAAAAGACATATGACAATGTTGTTTCCAATACAAATGATAAAAAACAATGTGTTTTCATTAGAATTAACTATAATGTTCTTGATTTTCCGTTTATATTAACGAGGGAAGATGTACACGTAAAACCGCTCTAATCCGGCTGAAACGTCGATATATGCAATAAAAACCGAACTTCTCCCCTTTTCAATATCTTACTCAGTATTTTAACGAGAAACAAATAGATGATTGAAAATGAAGTATTTAAGGTTATTATCTAATCAATTATGTGTTTGCATCATTTTTATCGTATATATATATGAATTAATACCCATGGACGGAAAATTCACAAAAACGTGGAAAACGGCAAAATATTGCCTAATTCGATGATATTTTGTTTAAATCACATGAAGGAAAAGGAGATGATAAACGTTAAAATATTGCTAAATTCGATGATTTTTTGTACGAAGCAAAATGCAAGAAAACTTGCTTAAAATGCAATATTATGCGAAATTCTGAGATTTGAAGGCCAAATCACGTATCGTGATACTACATGAAATAGTATCGAAATATTGGTAAAAATGAATATATTTACGTAATATCAAACTACATGAAAAACGTGAAAAAAGTCACTATATAACCATATTTGAGGATTTTAACTTCAAATCATAGAGCGAGGTTTCGTATTATTTAGTTCCAAGAAAAGACATATGACAATGTTGTTTCCAATACAAATGATAAAAAACAATGTGTTTTCATTAGAATTAACTATAATGTTCTTGATTTTCCGTTTATATTAACGAGGGAAGATGTACACGTAAAACCGCTCTAATCCGGCTGAAACGTCGATATATGCAATAAAAACCGAACTTCTCCCCTTTTCAATATCTTACTCAGTATTTTAACGAGAAACAAATAGATGATTGAAAATGAAGTATTTAAGGTTATTATCTAATCAATTATGTGTTTGCATCATTTTTATCGTATATATATATGAATTAATACCCATGGACGGAAAATTCACAAAAACGTGGAAAACGGCAAAATATTGCCTAATTCGATGATATTTTGTTTAAATCACATGAAGGAAAAGGAGATGATAAACGTTAAAATATTGCTATAATTCGATGATTTTTCGTACGAAGCAAAATGCAAGAAAACTTGCTTAAAATGCAATATTATGCGAAATTCTGAGATTTGAAGGCCAAATCACATATCGTGATACTACATGAAATAGTATCGAAATATTGGTAAAAATGAATATATTTACGTAATATCAAACTACATGAAAAACGTGAAAAAAGTCACTATATAACCATATTTGAGGATTTTAACTTCAAATCATAGAGCGAGGTTTCGTATTATTTAGATTCCAAGAAAAGACATATGACAATGTTGTTTCCAATACAAATGATAAAAAACAATGTGTTTTCATTAGAATTAACTATAATGTTCTTGATTTTCCGTTTATATTAACGAGGGAAGATGTACACGTAAAACCGCTCTAATCCGGCTGAAACGTCGATATATGCAATAAAAACCGAACTTCTCCCCTTTTCAATATCTTACTCAGTATTTTAACGAGAAACAAATAGATGATTGAAAATGAAGTATTTAAGGTTATTATCTAATCAATTATGTGTTTGCATCATTTTTATCGTATATATATATGAATTAATACCCATGGACTGAAAATTCACAAAAACGTGGAAAACGGCAAAATATTGCCTAATTCGATGATATTTTGTTTAAATCACATGAAGGAAAAGGAGATGATAAACGTTAAAATATTGCTAAATTCGATGATTTTTCGTACGAAGCAAAATGCAAGAAAACTTGCTTAAAATGCAATATTATGCGAAATTCTGAGATTTGAAGGCCAAATCACATATCGTGATACTACATGAAATAGTATCGAAATATTGGTAAAAATGAATATATTTACGTAATATCAAACTACATGAAAAACGTGAAAAAAGTCACTATATAACCATATTTGAGGATTTTAACTTCAAATCATAGAGCGAGGTTTCGTATTATTTAGATTCCAAGAAAAGACATATGACAATGTTGTTTCCAATACAAATGATAAAAAACAATGTGTTTTCATTAGAATTAACTATAATGTTCTTGATTTTCCGTTTATATTAACGAGGGAAGATGTACACGTAAAACCGCTCTAATCCGGCTGAAACGTCGATATATGCAATAAAAACCGAACTTCTCCCCTTTTCAATATCTTACTCAGTATTTTAACGAGAAACAAATAGATGATTGAAAATGAAGTATTTAAGGTTATTATCTAATCAATTATGTGTTTGCATCATTTTTATCGTATATATATATGAATTAATACCCATGGACGGAAAATTCACAAAAACGTGGAAAACGGCAAAATATTGCCTAATTCGATGATATTTTGTTTAAATCACATGAAGGAAAAGGAGATGATAAACGTTAAAATATTGCTAAATTCGATGATTTTTTGTACGAAGCAAAATGCAAGAAAACTTGCTTAAAATGCAATATTATGCGAAATTCTGAGATTTGAAGGCCAAATCACGTATCGTGATACTACATGAAATAGTATCGAAATATTGGTAAAAATGAATTTATTTACGTAATATCAAACTACATGAAAAACGTGAAAAAAGTCACTATATAACCATATTTGAGGATTTTAACTTCAAATCATAGAGCGAGGTTTCGTATTATTTAGTTCCAAGAAAAGACATATGACAATGTTGTTTCCAATACAAATGATAAAAAACAATGTGTTTTCATTAGAATTAACTATAATGTTCTTGATTTTCCGTTTATATTAACGAGGGAAGATGTACACGTAAAACCGCTCTAATCCGGCTGAAACGTCGATATATGCAATAAAAACCGAACTTCTCCCCTTTTCAATATCTTACTCAGTATTTTAACGAGAAACAAATAGATGATTGAAAATGAAGTATTTAAGGTTATTATCTAATCAATTATGTGTTTGCATCATTTTTATCGTATATATATATGAATTAATACCCATGGACGGAAAATTCACAAAAACGTGGAAAACGGCAAAATATTGCCTAATTCGATGATATTTTGTTTAAATCACATGAAGGAAAAGGAGATGATAAACGTTAAAATATTGCTAAATTCGATGATTTTTCGTACGAAGCAAAATGCAAGAAAACTTGCTTAAAATGCAATATTATGCGAAATTCTGAGATTTGAAGGCCAAATCACATATCGTGATACTACATGAAATAGTATCGAAATATTGGTAAAAATGAATATATTTACGTAATATCAAACTACATGAAAAACGTGAAAAAAGTCACTATATAACCATATTTGAGGATTTTAACTTCAAATCATAGAGCGAGGTTTCGTATTATTTAGTTCCAAGAAAAGACATATGACAATGTTGTTTCCAATACAAATGATAAAAAACAATGTGTTTTCATTAGAATTAACTATAATGTTCTTGATTTTCCGTTTATATTAACGAGGGAAGATGTACACGTAAAACCGCTCTAATCCGGCTGAAACGTCGATATATGCAATAAAAACCGAACTTCTCCCCTTTTCAATATCTTACTCAGTATTTTAACGAGAAACAAATAGATGATTGAAAATGAAGTATTTAAGGTTATTATCTAATCAATTATGTGTTTGCATCATTTTTATCGTATATATATATGAATTAATACCCATGGACGGAAAATTCACAAAAACGTGGAAAACGGCAAAATATTGCCTAATTCGATGATATTTTGTTTAAATCACATGAAGGAAAAGGAGATGATAAACGTTAAAATATTGCTAAATTCGATGATTTTTTGTACGAAGCAAAATGCAAGAAAACTTGCTTAAAATGCAATATTATGCGAAATTCTGAGATTTGAAGGCCAAATCACAGTATCGTGATACTACATGAAATAGTATCGAAATATTGGTAAAAATGAATATATTTACGTAATATCAAACTACATGAAAAACGTGAAAAAAGTCACTATATAACCATATTTGAGGATTTTAACTTCAAATCATAGAGCGAGGTTTCGTATTATTTAGTTCCAAGAAAAGACATATGACAATGTTGTTTCCAATACAAATGATAAAAAACAATGTGTTTTCATTAGAATTAACTATAATGTTCTTGATTTTCCGTTTATATTAACGAGGGAAGATGTACACGTAAAACCGCTCTAATCCGGCTGAAACGTCGATATATGCAATAAAAACCGAACTTCTCCCCTTTTCAATATCTTACTCAGTATTTTAACGAGAAACAAATAGATGATTGAAAATGAAGTATTTAAGGTTATTATCTAATCAATTATGTGTTTGCATCATTTTTATCGTATATATATATGAATTAATACCCATGGACGGAAAATTCACAAAAACGTGGAAAACGGCAAAATATTGCCTAATTCGATGATATTTTGTTTAAATCACATGAAGGAAAAGGAGATGATAAACGTTCAAAATATTGCTATATTCGATGATTTTTCGTACGAAGCAAAATGCAAGAAAACTTGCTTAAAATGCAATATTATGCGAAATTCTGAGATTTGAAGGCCAAATCACATATCGTGATACTACATGAAATAGTATCGAAATATTGGTAAAAATGAATATATTTACGTAATATCAAACTACATGAAAAACGTGAAAAAAGTCACTATATAACCATATTTGAGGATTTTAACTTCAAATCATAGAGCGAGGTTTCGTATTATTTAGATTCCAAGAAAAGACATATGACAATGTTGTTTCCAATACAAATGATAAAAAACAATGTGTTTTCATTAGAATTAACTATAATGTTCTTGATTTTCCGTTTATATTAACGATGGAAGATGTACACGTAAAACCGCTCTAATCCGGCTGAAACGTCGATATATGCAATAAAAACCGAACTTCTCCCCTTTTCAATATCTTACTCAGTATTTTAACGAGAAACAAATAGATGATTGAAAATGAAGTATTTAAGGTTATTATCTAATCAATTATGTGTTTGCATCATTTTTATCGTATATATATATGAATTAATACCCATGGACGGAAAATTCACAAAAACGTGGAAAACGGCAAAATATTGCCTAATTCGATGATATTTTGTTTAAATCACATGAAGGAAAAGGAGATGATAAACGTTAAAATATTGCTAAATTCGATGATTTTTTGTACGAAGCAAAATGCAAGAAAACTTGCTTAAAATGCAATATTATGCGAAATTCTGAGATTTGAAGGCCAAATCACGTATCGTGATACTACATGAAATAGTATCGAAATATTGGTAAAAATGAATATATTTACGTAATATCAAACTACATGAAAAACGTGAAAAAAGTCACTATATAACCATATTTGAGGATTTTAACTTCAAATCATAGAGCGAGGTTTCGTATTATTTAGTTCCAAGAAAAGACATATGACAATGTTGTTTCCAATACAAATGATAAAAAACAATGTGTTTTCATTAGAATTAACTATAATGTTCTTGATTTTCCGTTTATATTAACGAGGGAAGATGTACACGTAAAACCGCTCTAATCCGGCTGAAACGTCGATATATGCAATAAAAACCGAACTTCTCCCCTTTTCAATATCTTACTCAGTATTTTAACGAGAAACAAATAGATGATTGAAAATGAAGTATTTAAGGTTATTATCTAATCAATTATGTGTTTGCATCATTTTTATCGTATATATATGAATTAAAACCCATGGACTGAAAATTCACAAAAACGTGGAAAACGGCAAAATATTGCCTAATTCGATGATATTTTGTTTAAATCACATGAAGGAAAAGGAGATGATAAACGTCAAAATATTGCTATATTCGATGATTTTTCGTACGAAACAAAATGCAAGAAAACTTGCTTAAAATGCAATATTATGCGAAATTCTGAGATTTGAAGGCCAAATCACATATCGTGATACTACATGAAATAGTATCGAAATATTGGTAAAAATGAATATATTTACGTAATATCAAACTACATGAAAAACGTGAAAAAAGTCACTATATAACCATATTTGAGGATTTTAACTTCAAATCATAGAGCGAGGTTTCGTATTATTTAGATCCAAGAAAAGACATATGACAATGTTGTTTCCAATACAAATGATAAAAAACAATGTGTTTTCATTAGAATTAACTATAATGTTCTTGATTTTCCGTTTATATTAACGATGGAAGATGTACACGTAAAACCGCTCTAATCCGGCTGAAACGTCGATATATGCAATAAAAACCGAACTTCTCCCCTTTTCAATATCTTACTCAGTATTTTAACGAGAAACAAATAGATGATTGAAAATGAAGTATTTAAGGTTATTATCTAATCAATTATGTGTTTGCATCATTTTTATCGTATATATATATGAATTAATACCCATGGACGGAAAATTCACAAAAACGTGGAAAACGGCAAAATATTGCCTAATTCGATGATATTTTGTTTAAATCACATGAAGGAAAAGGAGATGATAAACGTTAAAATATTGCTAAATTCGATGATTTTTTGTACGAAGCAAAATGCAAGAAAACTTGCTTAAAATGCAATATTATGCGAAATTCTGAGATTTGAAGGCCAAATCACGTATCGTGATACTACATGAAATAGTATCGAAATATTGGTAAAAATGAATTTATTTACGTAATATCAAACTACATGAAAAACGTGAAAAAAGTCACTATATAACCATATTTGAGGATTTTAACTTCAAATCATAGAGCGAGGTTTCGTATTATTTAGTTCCAAGAAAAGACATATGACAATGTTGTTTCCAATACAAATGATAAAAAACAATGTGTTTTCATTAGAATTAACTATAATGTTCTTGATTTTCCGTTTATATTAACGAGGGAAGATGTACACGTAAAACCGCTCTAATCCGGCTGAAACGTCGATATATGCAATAAAAACCGAACTTCTCCCCTTTTCAATATCTTACTCAGTATTTTAACGAGAAACAAATAGATGATTGAAAATGAAGTATTTAAGGTTATTATCTAATCAATTATGTGTTTGCATCATTTTTATCGTATATATATATGAATTAATACCCATGGACGGAAAATTCACAAAAACGTGGAAAACGGCAAAATATTGCCTAATTCGATGATATTTTGTTTAAATCACATGAAGGAAAAGGAGATGATAAACGTTAAAATATTGCTAAATTCGATGATTTTTCGTACGAAGCAAAATGCAAGAAAACTTGCTTAAAATGCAATATTATGCGAAATTCTGAGATTTGAAGGCCAAATCACATATCGTGATACTACATGAAATAGTATCGAAATATTGGTAAAAATGAATATATTTACGTAATATCAAACTACATGAAAAACGTGAAAAAAGTCACTATATAACCATATTTGAGGATTTTAACTTCAAATCATAGAGCGAGGTTTCGTATTATTTAGTTCCAAGAAAAGACATATGACAATGTTGTTTCCAATACAAATGATAAAAAACAATGTGTTTTCATTAGAATTAACTATAATGTTCTTGATTTTCCGTTTATATTAACGAGGGAAGATGTACACGTAAAACCGCTCTAATCCGGCTGAAACGTCGATATATGCAATAAAAACCGAACTTCTCCCCTTTTCAATATCTTACTCAGTATTTTAACGAGAAACAAATAGATGATTGAAAATGAAGTATTTAAGGTTATTATCTAATCAATTATGTGTTTGCATCATTTTTATCGTATATATATGAATTAATACCCATGGACTGAAAATTCACAAAAACGTGGAAAACGGCAAAATATTGCCTAATTCGATGATATTTTGTTTAAATCACATGAAGGAAAAGGAGATGATAAACGTCAAAATATTGCTATAATTCGATGATTTTTCGTACGAAACAAAATGCAAGAAAACTTGCTTAAAATGCAATATTATGCGAAATTCTGAGATTTGAAGGCCAAATCACATATCGTGATACTACATGAAATAGTATCGAAATATTGGTAAAAATGAATATATTTACGTAATATCAAACTACATGAAAAACGTGAAAAAAGTCACTATATAACCATATTTGAGGATTTTAACTTCAAATCATAGAGCGAGGTTTCGTATTATTTAGATTCCAAGAAAAGACATATGACAATGTTGTTTCCAATACAAATGATAAAAAACAATGTGTTTTCATTAGAATTAACTATAATGTTCTTGATTTTCCGTTTATATTAACGATGGAAGATGTACACGTAAAACCGCTCTAATCCGGCTGAAACGTCGATATATGCAATAAAAACCGAACTTCTCCCCTTTTCAATATCTTACTCAGTATTTTAACGAGAAACAAATAGATGATTGAAAATGAAGTATTTAAGGTTATTATCTAATCAATTATGTGTTTGCATCATTTTTATCGTATATATATATGAATTAATACCCATGGACGGAAAATTCACAAAAACGTGGAAAACGGCAAAATATTGCCTAATTCGATGATATTTTGTTTAAATCACATGAAGGAAAAGGAGATGATAAACGTTAAAATATTGCTAAATTCGATGATTTTTTGTACGAAGCAAAATGCAAGAAAACTTGCTTAAAATGCAATATTATGCGAAATTCTGAGATTTGAAGGCCAAATCACGTATCGTGATACTACATGAAATAGTATCGAAATATTGGTAAAAATGAATATATTTACGTAATATCAAACTACATGAAAAACGTGAAAAAAGTCACTATATAACCATATTTGAGGATTTTAACACTTTCGCGCTTTATATTAGAGATAACTCGTCACTGGTTTTTCTTACGATTCCGCATAACTGCCTACTTTTCTCGTCAATCGAAAAAATATTTCTATAAATTCCATTTTTCAACCGAAATGGATGGGGATACTTTTGTTTTTAGAGAATTTATTTGCGAATTTTTTTGGTACCAGAATGAATATTATATCACATAAACTTCTATGAGTAAAAAAAAAATACACAAAGTATGTTTTGGGGTGTGGCGAGCGTGTGGCAGTGGGTTCCCCTTTAGCCGTTGATATATCCAACACGTGGGAAATATTTGTATGTGTTATGTATATGTCTGTGTAGGGAATTTTACTGTGATCACTGTCATACAAATATAAAATGTTTCAACAAGTATAAAACATGACAAACATCAAACGAACAAAAACAATGCGTTCGTTTCTGCCGCGAACGCATACTGAGCGACGTGGTTCTTATTTGGCGCTCTTCTTTACACATGCTTTGTACCAATGTTATACAGTTCATCTTATAGGAAATTTTATTGCGAACATTGGTATAAAAAAGAATACGTACATAGTAAAGTAGGGTCAGGAAACGTATAAACTTTCCAAGCATGATTTCCCCCCTGTGTTTTCGCCAGTGCGCTCGCGGCTAACTACTCTCCACTTCACACACTGTTGCGGGTGGCAATTACCTATATTAAACATTCATATGCATATGTCCGTGTAGAGAATTTTATTGCGATTCCAATGATACCAACATTAGCGATGTAGGACAATTCTAGCTTCGCAACCATTAAGAAAGTGGAAACATTTTGTTGCTGTTTTGGCGCTCTCGGCGAGTGATCTGCATAGTTTTTTATTTGGTGTTGATACTCCTTATGCTTGGGCGGCATTTTATAGGTATGCTCTGATAGACACTTTCATTGCGAACACAGTGATACCAAATTTAAAATACGTGCGCCTTCAATTATTGTCAGGACAGTCAAAAGAGTGTACACTTTTTCGGTCTTACCGCGTAGGCGCGCGAAGTGCCGAAAGCATCTGGGGTATTGTTTTTTTTTGAGCGCCGAGAGCGCGAAAGTGTTAACTTCAAATCATAGAGCGAGGTTTCGTATTATTTAGTTCCAAGAAAAGACATATGACAATGTTGTGTTCCAATACAAATGATAAAAAACAATGTGTTTTCATTAGAATTAACTATAATGTTCTTGATTTTCCGTTTATATTAACGAGGGAAGATGTACACGTAAAACCGCTCTAATCCGGCTGAAACGTCGATATATGCAATAAAAACCGAACTTCTCCCCTTTTCCAATATCTTACTCAGTATTTTAACGAGAAACAAATAGATGATTGAAAATGAAGTATTTAAGGTTATTATCTAATCAATTATGTGTTTGCATCATTTTTATCGTATATATATGAATTAAAACCCATGGACTGAAAATTCACAAAAACGTGGAAAAGGCAAAATATTGTTTAATTCGATGATATTTTGTTTAAATCACATGAAGGAAAAGGAGATGATATACGTCAAAATATTGCTATATTCGATGATTTTTGTACGAAACAAATGCAAGAAAACTTGCTTAAAATGCAATATTATGCGAAATTCTGAGATTTGAAGGCCAAATCACATATCGTGATACTACATGAAATAGTATCGAAATATTGGTAAAAATGAATATATTTACGTAATATCAAACTACATGAAAAACGTGAAAAAAGTCACTATATAACCATATTTAAGGATTTTAACTTCAAATCATAGAGCGAGGTTTCGTATTATTTAGATCCAAGAAAAGACATATGACAATGTTGTTTCCAATACAAATGATAAAAAACAATGTGTTTTCATTAGAATTAACTATATGTTCTTGATTTTCCGTTTATATTAACGATGGAAGATGTACACGTAAAACCGCTCTAATCCGGCTGAAACGTCGATATATGCAATAAAAACCGAACTTCTCCCCTTTTCAATATCTTACTCAGTATTTTAACGAGAAAAAAAATAGATGATTGAAAATGAAGTATTTAAGGTTATTATCTAATCAATTATGTGTTTGCATCATATTTATCGTAAATATATATGATTAATACCCATGGACGGAAAATTCACAAAAACGTGGAAAACGGCAAAATATTGCCTAATTCGATGATATTTTGTTTAAATCACATGAAGGAAAAGGAGATGATAAACGTTAAAATAT
>NW_027190298.1:0-44934 GCF_040958095.1 Procambarus clarkii | reverse complement strand
CCTACCGACCCTGTGGGCGGTAGTGGACCCCCTACCGACCCTGTGGGCGGTAATGGACCCCCTACAGACCCTGTGGGCGGTAGTGGACCCCCTACCAACCGTGTGGGCGGTAGTGGACCCCCTACCGACCCTGTGGGTGGTAGTGGACCCACTACCGACCCTGTGGGCGGTAGTGGACCCCCTACCGACCCTGTGAGCGGTAGTGGACCCCCTACCGACCCTGTGGGCGGTAGTGGACCCCCTACCTACCGTGTGGGCGGTAGTGGACCCCCTACCGACCCTGTGGGCGGTAGTGGACCCCCTACCGACCCTGTGGGCGGTAGTGGACCCCCCTACCGACCCTGTGGGCGGTAGTGGACCCCCTACCGACCCTGTGGGCGGTAGTGGACCCCCTACCTACCGTGTGGGCGGTAGTGGACCCCCTACCGACCCTGTGGGCGGTAGTGGACCCCGTACCGACCCTGTGGGCGGTAGTGGACCCCGTACTGACCCTGTGGGTTGTAGTGGACCCCTTGCCGACCCTGTGGGCGGTAGTGGACCCCGTACTGACCCTGTGGGCGGTAGTGGACCTCTTACCGACCCTGTGGGTGGTAGTGGACCCCCTACCGACCCTGTGGGCGGCAGTGGACCCCCTACCTACCGTGTGGGCGGCAGTGGACCCACTACCGACCCTGTGGGCGGTAGTGGACCCCTTACCGACCCTGTGGGCGGTAGTGGACCTCTTACCGACCCTGTGGGTAGTAGTGGACCCCCTACCGACCCTGTGGGCGGTAGTGGACCCCCTACTGACCCTGTGGGCGGCAGTGGACCCCCTACCGACCCTGTGGGTGGTAGTGGACCCCCTACCGACCCTTTGGGCGGCAGTGGACCCCCTTCCTACCGTGTGGGCGGCAGTGGACCCACTACCGCCCCTGTGGGCGGTAGTGGACCCCCTACTGACCCTGTGGGCGGCAGTGGACCCCTACCGACCCTGTGGGCGGTAGTGAACCCACTACCGACCCTATGGGCGGTAGTGGACCCACTATCGACCCTGTGGGCGGTAGTGGACCCCATACTGACCCTGTGGGCGGCAGTGGACCCACTACCGACCCTGTGGGCGGTAGTGGACCCCCTACCGACCCTGTGGGCGGTAGTGGACCCCTACCGACCCTGTGGGCGGTAGTGGACCCCCTACAGACCCTGTGGGCGGTAGTGGACCCCCTACCTACCGTGTGGGCGGTAGTGGACCCCCTACCGACCCTGTGGGCGGTAGTGGACCCACTACCGACCCTGTGGGCGGTAGTAGACCCCCCTACCGACCCTTTGGGCGGAAGTGGACCCCCTACCGACCCTGTGGGCGGTAGTGGACCCCCTACCGACCCTGTGGGCGGCAGTGGACCCCCCTACCGACCCTTTGGGCGAAAGTGGATCCACTACCGACCCTGTGGGCGGCAGTGGACTCCTTACCGACCCTGTGGGCAGTAGTGGACCCCCCTACCGACCCTGTGGGCGGTAGTGGACCCTGTACTGACCCTGTGGGCGGTAGTGGACCCCCTACCGACCCTGTGGGCGGTAGTGGACCCCCTACAGACCCTGTGGGCGGTAGTGGACCCCCTACAGACCCTGTGGGCGGTAGTGGACCCCCTACCGACCCTGTGGGCGGTAGTGGACCCCCCTACCAACCCTTTGGGCGAAAGTGGATCCACTACCGACCCTGTGGGCGGCAGTGGACCCCCTACCGACCCTGTGGGCAGTAGTGGACCCCCCTACCGACCCTGTGGGCGGTAGTGGACCCCGTACTGACCCTGTGGGCGGTAGTGGACCCCCTACCCAGCAAACAATTTTAGGTTGCCACAACATATCTGGAAAGTATTTGAAAGTATTGGAAACGTTTGTTTTATCGTATCAGATACGATATTGTGTGTGGACTTAAATAGGTTTCCAAAACTTATAACCAAGACATATGTATCTAACACTAATTTGAGATGTTGTGGCAACTTTACACTCCTAACATGAGTCATTCATAATCCATTCATATACCAATATGAATCTCTTATGAAAGGTTTGAGCCAATAATCTGAACCCTTTTCACATCTTTGTGTTTAAAGTTAAATTTCTTGAAATTAAATTATATTTTATATTATATTATTTTTATTATATTTTATATTATATTATTATTTTCAATTTAAATATTAAAACCAATTTAAGGGTAAAAAAAATCTAATAATTTATATTTCTTTTATTATTTACTAACAATTATAATTATTTACTAACGGAGAGAGGGGAGGCTGTACGGCAGAGAGTGGCGGACAGTGGCGGCGGTGGCGGATAGTGGCGGCGGGCGGACAGTGGCGGCGGCGGGCGGACAGTGGCGGCGGGCGGACAGTAGCGGCGGTGGCGGATAGTGGCGGCGGGCGGACAGTGGCGGCGGTGGCGGATAGTGGCGGCGGGCGGACAGTGGCGGCGGGCGGACAGTGGCGGCGGGCGGACAGTAGCGGCGGTGGCGGATAGTGGCGGCGGGCGGACAGTGGCGGCGGGCGGACAGTGGCGGCGGTGGCGGATAGTGGCGGCGGGCGGACAGGGCGGCGGCGGGCGGACAGTGGTGGCGGGCGGACAGTGGCGGTGGGAGGACAGTGGCGGCGGTGGCGGATAGTGGCGGCGGGCGGACAGTGGCGGCGGGCGGACAGTGGCGGCTGTGGCGGATAGTGGCGGCGGGCGGACCGTGGCGGCTTTGGCGGCGGTGGTGGACAGTAGCGGCGGGCGGACAGTGGCGGCGGCGGGCGGACAGTGGCGGCGGCGGGCGGACAGTGGAGGCGGCGGGCGGACAGTGGACGCGGCGGGCGGACAGTGGAGGCGGCGGGCGGACAGTGGTGGCGGCGGGCGGACAGTGGTGGCGGCGGGCGGACAGTGGTGGCGGCGGGCGGACAGTGGTGGCGGTGGCAGACAGTGGTGGCGGTGGCGGACAGTGGCGGCGGTGGCGGACAGTGACGGCGGTGGCGGCGGTGGCGGACAGTGGCGGCGGTGGCGGCGGTGGCGGACAGTGGCGGCGGTGGCGGACACTGGCGGCTGTGTCTGGCGGTGGTGGCGGGCGGTGGCGGGTGGCGGCGTCTGTGATGAGTGGTGGTGGCTGGCGGTGGTGGGTGGTGGCGGCGGTGGTGGTGGGTGGTGGTGGCGGCGGCTGGTGGTGGTGGGTGGTGGCGGCGGTGGTGGTGGGTGGTGGTGGTGGCGGCGGCGGCTGGTGGTGGTGGGTGGTGGCGGCGGCGGCGGCGGGTGGTGGTTGGCGGCGGCCGCTGGTGGTGGTGGGTGGTGGCGGCGGGTGGTGGTGGTGGGTGGTGGCGGCGGGTGGTGGTGGTGGGTGGTGGCGGCGGGTGGTGGTGGTGGGTGGTGGCGGCGGGTGGTGGTGGTGGTGGGTGGTGGCGGCGGGTTGTGGTGGTGGGTGGTGGCGGCGGGTGGTGGTGGGTGGTGGCGGCTGTGGTGGGTGGTGGCGGGCGGTGGCGGGCGGTGGCGGCTGTGGTGGGTGGTGACGATCGGCGGTGAGGGGGGCTGGTGGCGGCTGGCGGTGGCGGCTGGCGGTGGCGACTGTGGCAACGGGCGGTGACGGCTGATAGCGGGCGGTGGTGGCGGCTGGTGGCAGGTGGTGGTGGCGGTGGTGGCGGCTGGTGGTGGCGGCTGGTGGTGGTGGCAGCTGGTGGCGGTGATGGCGGCTGGTGGTGGTGGTGGTGGCGGCTGGTGGTGGTGGCAGCTGGTGGCAGTGATGGCGGCTGGTGGTGGTGGTGGTGGTGATGGCGGCTGGTGGCGGGCGGTGGCGGCTTGTGGCGGCTGGTGGTGGCGGCGGTGGTGGGTGGTGGTGGTGGTGGTGGGTGGTGGTGGCGGCTGTGGTGGGTGGTGGCGGTGGTGTCGGCGGCGGTGATGGGTGGTGGCGGCGGCGGTGATGGGTGGTGGCGGCGGTGGTGGTGGGTGGTGGTGGCGGCGGCGGCTGGTGGTGGTGGGTGGTGATGGTGGGTGGTGGCGGCGGGTGGCGGTGGTGGGTGGCGGTGGCTGGTGGCGGGTGGTGGCGGGTGGCGGCTGGTGGTGGTTGGTGGCGGCTGGTGGTGGGTGGCGGGTGGCGGCGGGTGGTGGGTGGTGGCGGCGGGTGGTGAGTGGCGGTGGTGGGTGGCGGTGGCTGGTGGCGGGTGGCGGCTGGTGGTGGGTGGTGGCGGGTGGCGGCTGGTGGTGGGTGGTGGCGGGTGGCGGGTGGCGGCTGGTGGTGGGTGGTGGCGGGTGGCGGCTGGTGGTGGGTGGTGGCGGGTGGCGGCTGGTGGTGGGTGGCGGCGGGTGGCGGCTGGTGGTGGGTGGTGGCGGGTGGCGGCTGGTGGTGGGTGGTGGCGGCGGGTGGTGAGTGGCGGTGGTGGGTGGCGGTGGCTGGTGGCGGGTGGCGGCTGGTGGTGGGTGGTGGCGGGTGGCGGCTGGTGGTGGGTGGTGGCAGGTGGCGGCTGGTGGTGGGTGGTGGCGGCTGACGGTGGGTGGTGGCGGGTGGCGGCTGACGGTGGGTGGTGGCGGATGGCGGCTGGTGGTGGGTGGCGGCGGGTGGTGGGTGGCGGCGGGTGGCGGCTGGTGGTGGGTGGCGGCGGGTGGCGGCTGGTGGCGGGTGGCGGCTGGTGGTGGGTGGCGGCGGGTGGCGGCTGGTGGTGGGTGGCGGCGGGTGGCGGCTGGTGGTGGCGGGTGGCGGCTGGTGGTGGGTGGTGGCGGGTGGCGGCTGGTGGTGGGTGGCGGCTGGTGGTGGGTGGTGGCGGGTGGCGGCTGGTGGTGGCAGGTGGCGGCTGGTGGTGGCGGGTGGCAGCTGGTGGTGGGTGGTGGCGGGTGGCGGCTGGTGGTGGGTGGCGGCTGGTGGTGGGCGGCGGGTGGCGGCCAGCTGGGACACTCTCTTCACCACTGAAGGTCTGAGCAAAACTAACCATATGTCTCTCACCCACCAGCCCAGTGTTGCCAGCTCGCGCTCTCAAAATGTTTCCTTCAAAGATTGTATATTATCTTTGAACAACAAGTTTGATTATCAAGGAAATAATGCATATATTATTGTCACATTAATACTGTGCAATATCTTATTACATTCCTGCTAAATAATTATAATTTGAAACAGGACAAAAAATCCCACATATATATAAAAACCAACATTAGAGATCACGAGGCCTAGGCCTCGCCTGTGACCACAAATCCTGCCTCCCTGGCCTGCTATACCCTCTAACACCTCACACTCTTAACTCTCTCATAATCACTCTCACTCTCTTACTCTCTGTCACTCTTACTCTGTCACTCTTACTCTCTGTCACTCTTACTCTCTGTCACTCTTACACTCTGTCACTCTTACTCTCTGTCACTCTTACTCTGTCACTCTTACTCTCTGTCACTCTTACTCTCTGTCACTCTTGCTCTCTGTCACTCTTACTCTCTGTCACTCTTACTCTCTGTCACTCTTACTCTCTGTCACTCTTACTCTGTCACTCTTACTCTCTGTCACTCTTACTCTGTCACTCTTACTCTCTGTCACTCTTACTCTCTGTCACTCTTACTCTCTGTCACTCTTACTCTCTGTCATTCTTACTCTCTGTCACTCTTACTCTGTCATTCTTACTCTCTGTCACTCTTACTCTGTCACTCTTACTCTCTGTCACTCTTACTCTCTGTCACTCTTACTCTCTGTCACTCTTACTCTGTCACTCTTACTCTCTGTCACTCTTACTCTGTCACTCTTACACTCTGTCACTCTTACTCTCTGTCACTCTTACTCTCTGTCACTCTTACTCTCTGTCACTCTTACTCTCTGTCACTCTTACTCTCTGTCACTCTTACTCTCTGTCACTCTTACTCTCTGTCACTCTTACTCTCTGTTACTCTTACTCTGTCACTCTTACTCTCTGTCACTCTTACTCTCTGTCACTCTTACTCTCTGTCACTCTTACTCTGTCACTCTTACTCTCTGTCACTCTTACTCTGTCATTCTTACTCACTCTCAGTCACCCTTACCCATTCATACTCACTCTCTCACTCTTACTCTCATACTCTTACTCTCATATACTCTTACTCTCAATCACTCTTACTCCCAATCACTCCTACTCCCAATCACTCCTACTCTCAATCACTCCTACTCTCATTCTTACTCCTACTCTTACTCCCAATCACTCTTATTCTCATTCTTACTCTCACTCTTACTCTTACTCCCAATCACTCTTACTCCCAATCACTCTTACTCCCAATCACTCTTACTCCCAATCACTCTTACTCCCAATCACTCTTACTCTCAATCACTCTTACTCTCAATCACTCTTACTCTCATTCTTACTCTTACTCACTCTTACTCTCAATCACTCTTATTCTCATTCTTACTCCTACTCCCAATCACTCTTACTCCCAATCACTCTTACTCTCAATCACTCTTACTCTCAATCACTCTTACTCACAATCACTCTTACTCTCAATCACTCTTACTCTCAATCACTCTTACTCTCATTCTTACTCTTACTCACTCTTACTCTCAATCACTCTTACTCTCAATCACTCTTACTCTCATTCTTACTCTTACTCACTCTTACTCTCAATCACTCTTACTCCCAATCACTCTTACTCTCAATCACTCTTACTCTCAATCACTTTTACTCTCAATCACTCTTACTCTCAATCACTCTTACTCTCACTAACTCTCAATCACTCTTACGCACTATTACTCACTCTTTCTCTGTCATCCTTACTCTTACTCTGTCACTCTTACTCTCTGTCACTCTTACTCTCTGTCACTCTTACTCTCTGTCACTCTTACTCTCTGTCACTCTTACTCTCTGTCACTCTTACTCTGTCACTCTTACTCTCTGTCACTCTTACTCTCTGTCACTCTTACTCTCTATCACTCTTACTCTGTCATTCATACTCTGTCACTCTTACTCACTCTCAGTCACCCTTACCCATTCATACTCACTCTCTCACTCTTACTCTCATACTCTTACTCTCAATTACTCTTACTCTCAATCACTCTTACTCCCAATCACTCCTACTCCCAATCACTCCTACTCTCAATCACTCCTACTCTCATTCTTACTCTTACTCTTACTCCCAATCACTCTTACTCTCAATCACTCTTATTCTCATTCTTACTCTTACTCTCACTCTTACTCTTACTCCCAATCACTCTTACTCCTAATCACTCTTACTCTCAATCACTCTTACTCTCAATCACTCTTACTCTCAATCACTCTTACTCTCAATCACTCTTACTCTCATTCTTACTCTTACTCACTCTTACTCTCAATCACTCTTATTCTCATTCTTACTCCTACTCTCACTCTAACTCCTACTCCCAATCACTCTTACTCCCAATCACTCTTACTCTCAATCACTCTTACTCCCTATCACTCTTACTCTCAATCACTCTTACTCTCAATCACTCTTACTCTCAATCACTCTTACTCTCAATCACTCTTACTCTCACTAACTCTCAATCACTCTTACTCTCACTCTAACTCTCAATCACTCTTACTCTCATACTCACCCTTACTCTCAATCACTTTACTCTCACTCTTACTCATTCTGTCACCCTTACTCTCACTCTTACTCACTCTGTCACTCTTACTCCCAGTCACTCTTACTTATACTCACTCTTACTTATACTCACTCTTACTCACACTTACACACTCTCTGGCACTCTCACTCACCTTCAGTCACTCTTACTCACTCTTACCCACTCTCGCTCACTCTTACTCACTCTAGTTAATAAGAACACGCCAATATAAGACAACAAAACGTTTTCAGATTCTTTCTCACCACTTTCCAGCAACTTTTATAATTTATATAAATTATCTTAGGGAATAATACATAAATTGTATATTTAAACATGATATTAGTGTTTAGTGGAATGCATAAGGAGTGAAATTGTGTTAAAAAGAGCGATTTTTAGAAAATTTGGAAAACTACTTTTTTCTGTTCATATTATAACTAAATGGATTTTAAAGGTTTCACTCAGCCAATATATATCATTCACAATTTATTAATGAATTTTACAAAAAAAACACCATAAATTTTATATTTAAACATGTAAAAACTATTTGTTTTACATTTGGAAGAAAATAATTGTAGAAAAACAATTTATAATTAAACCTTTGTGTTTGGATTTTTTGAGTAAAAGTTTCTCAAAGGCTCTCCTGCACCATTCTCAATGCAAATCATTCCCACACCTATGGGAAGAGATAGGCGAACGTTGTGTAGATGATTTGTGTTTGCTGGGTACCGACCCTGTGGGCGGTAGTGGACCCCCTACAGACCCTGTGGGCGGTAGTGGACCCCCTACAGACCCTGTGGGCGGTAGTGGACCCCCTACCGACCCTGTGGGAGGTAGTGGACCCACTACCGACCCAGTGGGCGGTAGTAGACCCTCTACTGACCCTGTGGGCGGCAGTGGACCCACTACCGACCCTGTGGGCAGTAGTGGACCCCCCTACTGACCCTGTGGGCGGCAGTGGACCCCCTACCGACCCTGTGGGCGGTAGTGGACCCACTACCGACCCAGTGGGCGGTAGTGGACCCACTACCGACCCTGTGGGCGAAAGTGGACCCACTACCGACCCTGTGGGCGGCAGTGGACCCCCTACCGACCCTGTGGGCAGTAGTGGACCCCCCTACCGATCCTGTGGGCGGTAGTGGACCCCGTACTGACCCTGTGGGCGGTAGTGGACCCCCTACCGACCCTGTGGGCGGTAGTGGACCCCGTACTGACCCTGTGGGTTGTAGTGGACCCCCTGCCGACCCTGTGGGCGGTAGTGGACCCCGTACTGACCCTGTGGGCGGTAGTGGACCTCTTACCGACCCTGTGGGTGGTAGTGGACCCCCTACCGACCCTGTGGGCGGCAGTGGACCCCCTACCTACCGTGTGGGCGGCAGTGGACCCACTCTCGACCCTGTGGGCGGTAGTGGACCCCTTACCGACCCTGTGGGCGGTAGTGGACCCCCTACCGACCCTGTGGGCGGTAGTGGAACTCCTACAGACCCTATGGGCGGTAGTGGACCCCCTACAGACCCTGTGGGCGGTAGTGGACCCCCTACCTACCGTGTGGGCGGTAGTGGACCCCCTACAGACCCTGTGGGCGGTAGTGGACCCCTACCGACCCTGTGGGCGGTAGTGGACCCCCTACAGACCCTGTGGGCGGTAGTGGACCCCCTACCTACCGTGTGGGCGGTAGTGGACCCCCTACAGACCCTGTGGGCGGTAGTGGACCCCCTACAGACCCTGTGGGCGGTAGTGGACCCCCTACTGACCCTGTGGGCAGTAGTGGACCCCCTACCGACCCTGTGGGCGGTAGTTGACCCCCTACCTACCATGTGGGCGGTAGTGGACCCCCTACAGACCCTGTGGGCGGTAGTGGACCCCCTACCGACCCTGTGGGCGGTAGTGGACCCCCTACCGACCCTGTGGGCGGTAGTGGACCCCCTACCGACCCTGTGGGCGGTAGTGGACCCACTACCGACCCTTTGGGCGGTAGTGGACCCCCTGCCGACCCTGTGGGCGGCAGTGGACCCCCTACCGACCCTGTGGGTGGTAGTGGACCCCCTACCGACCCAGTGGGCGGCAGTGGACCCCCTACCTACCGTGTGGGCGGCGGTTGACCCACTACCGACCCTGTGGGCGGTAGTGGACCCCCTACCGACCCTGTGGGCGGCAGTGGACCCCCTATCGACCCTGTGGGCGGTAGTGGACCCACTACCGACCCTGTGGGCGGTAGTGGACCCACTACCGACCCTGTGGGCGGTAGTGGACCCCCTACCGACCCTGTGGGCGGTAGTGGACCCCCTACCGACCCTGTGGGCGGTAGTGGACCCTCTACCGACCCTGTGGGCGGTGGTGGACCCTCTACAGACCCTGTGGGCGGTAATGGACCCCCTACCTACCGTGTGGGCGGTAGTGGACCCCCTACCGACCCTGTGGGCGGTAGTGGACCCACTACCGACCCTGTGGGCGGTAGTGGACCCCCTACCTACCGTGTGGGCGGTAGTGGACCCCCTACCGACCCTGTGGGCGGTAGTGGACCCACTACCGACCATGTGGGCGGTAGTGGACCCCCTACTGACCCTGTGGGCGGCAGTGGACCCACTACCGACCCTGTGGGCGGTAGTGGACCCCCTACCTACCGTGTGGGCGGTAGTGGACCCCCTACAGACCCTGTGGGCGGTAGTGGACCCATTACCGACCCTGTGGGCGGTAGTGGACCCCCTACCTACCGTGTGGGCGGTAGTGGACCCCCTACAGACCCTGTGGGCGGTAGTAAACCCCCTACAGACCCTGTGGGCGGTAGTGGACCCCCTACCTACCGTGTGGGGGGTAGTGGACCCCCTACAGACCCTGTGGGCGGTAGTAAACCCCCTACAGACCCTGTGGGCGGTAGTGGACCCCCTACTGACCCTGTGGGCGGCAGTGGACCCCCTACCGACCCAGTGGGCGGTAGTAGACCCTCTACTGACCCTGTGGGCGGCAGTGGACCCACTACCGACCCTGTGGGCAGTAGTGGACCCCCCTACTGACCCTGTGGGCGGCAGTGGACCCCCTACCGACCCTGTGGGCGGTAGTGGACCCCCTACCGACCCTGTGGGCGGTAGTGGACCCACTACCGACCCTGTGGGTGGTAGTGGACCACCTACAGACCCTGTGGGCGGTAGTGGACCCACTACTGACCCTGTGGGCGGTAGTGGACCCCCTACCGACCCTGTGGGCGGTAGTGGACCCCGTACTGACCCTGTGGGTTGTAGTGGACCCCCTGCCGACCCTGTGGGCGGTAGTGGACCCCGTACTGACCCTGTGGGCGGTAGTGGACCTCTTACCGACCCTGTGGGTGGTAGTGGACCCCCTACCGACCCTGTGGGCGGCAGTGGACCCCCTACCTACCGTGTGGGCGGCAGTGGACCCACTCTCGACCCTGTGGGCGGTAGTGGACCCCTTACCTACCCTGTGGGCGGTAGTGGACCCCCTACCGACCCTGTGGGCGGTAGTGGAACTCCTACAGACCCTATGGGCGGTAGTGGACCCCTTACAGACCCTGTGGGCGGTAATGGACCCCCTACCTACCGTGTGGGCGGTAGTGGACCCCCTACAGACCCTGTGGGCGGTAGTGGACCCCTACCGACCCTGTGGGCGGTAGTGGACCCCCTACAGACCCTGTGGGCGGTAGTGGACCCCCTACCTACCGTGTGGGCGGTAGTGGACCCCCTACAGACCCTGTGGGCGGTAGTGGACCCCCTACAGACCCTGTGGGCGGTAGTGGACCCCCTACTGACCCTGTGGGCGGTAGTGGACCGCCTACCGACCCTGTGGGCGGTAGTTGACCCCCTACCTACCGTGTGGGCGGTAGTGGACCCCCTACAGACCCTGTGGGCGGTAGTGGACCCCCTACCGACCCTGTGGGCGGTAGTGGACCCCCTACCGACCCTGTGGGCGGTAGTGGACCCCCTACCGACCATGTGGGCGGTAGTGGACCCACTACCGACCCTTTGGGCGGTAGTGGATCCCCTGCCGACCCTGTGGGCGGCAGTGGACCCCCTACCGACCCTGTGGGTGGTAGTGGACCCCCTACCGACCCAGTGGGCGGCAGTGGACCCCCTACCTACCGTGTGGGCGGCGGTGGACCCACTACCGACCCTGTGGGCGGTAGTGGACCCCCTACCGACCCTGTGGGCGGCAGTGGACCCCCTATCGACCCTGTGGGCGGTAGTGGACCCACTACCGACCCTGTGGGCGGTAGTGGACCCACTACCGACCCTGTGGGCGGTAGTGGATCCCCTACCGACCCTGTGGGCGGTAGTGGACCCCCTACCGACCCTGTGGGCGGTAGTGGACCCTCTACCGACCCTGTGGGCGGTGGTGGACCCTCTACAGACCCTGTGGGCAGTAGTGGACCCCCTACCTACCGTGTGGGCGGTAGTGGACCCCCTACCGACCCTGTGGGCGGTAGTGGACCCACTACCGACCCTGTGGGCGGTAGTGGACCCCCTACCTACCGTGTGGGCGGTAGTGGACCCCCTACCGACCCTGTGGGCGGTAGTGGACCCACTACCGACCATGTGGGCGGTAGTGGACCCCCTACTGACCCTGTGGGCGGCAGTTGACCCACTACCGACCCTGTGGGCGGTAGTGGACCCCCTACCTACCGTGTGGGCGGTAGTGGACCCCCTACAGACCCTGTGGGCGGTAGTGGACCCATTACCGACCCTGTGGGCGGTAGTGGACCCCCTACCTACCGTGTGGGCGGTAGTGGACCCCCTACAGACCCTGTGGGCGGTAGTAAACCCCCTACAGACCCTGTGGGCGGTAGTGGACCCCCTACCTACCGTGTGGGGGGTAGTGGACCCCCTACAGACCCTGTGGGCGGTAGTAAACCCCCTACAGACCCTGTGGGCGGTAGTGGACCCCCTACTGACCCTGTGGGCGGCAGTGGACCCCCTACCGACCCAGTGGGCGGTAGTAGACCCTCTACTGACCCTGTGGGCGGCAGTGGACCCACTACCGACCCTGTGGGCAGTAGTGGACCCCCCTACTGACCCTGTGGTCGGCAGCGGACCCCCTACCGACCCTGTGGGCGGTAGTGGACCCACTACCGACCCAGTGGGCGGTAGTGGACCCACTACCGACCCTGTGGGCGAAAGTGGACCCACTACCGACCCTGTGGGCGGCAGTGGACCCCCTACCGACCCTGTGGGCAGTAGTGGACCCCCCTACCGATCCTGTGGGCGGTAGTGGACCCCGTACTGACCCTGTGGGCGGTAGTGGACCCCCTACCGACCCTGTGGGCGGTAGTGGACCCCGTACTGACCCTGTGGGTTGTAGTGGACCCCCTGCCGACCCTGTGGGCGGTAGTGGACCCCGTACTGCCCCTGTGGGCGGTAGTGGACCTCTTACCGACCCTGTGGGTGGTAGTGGACCCCCTACCGACCCTGTGGGCGGCAGTGGACCCCCTACCTACCGTGTGGGCGGCAGTGGACCCACTCTCGACCCTGTGGGCGGTAGTGGACCCCTTACCGACCCTGTGGGCGGTAGTGGACCCCCTACCGACCCTGTGGGCGGTAGTGGAACTCCTACAGACCCTATGGGCGGTAGTGGACCCCCTACAGACCCTGTGGGCGGTAGTGGACCCCCTACCTACCGTGTGGGCGGTAGTGGACCCCCTACAGACCCTGTGGGCGGTAGTGGACCCCTACCGACCCTGTGGGCGGTAGTGGACCCCCTACAGACCCTGTGGGCGGTAGTGGACCCCCTACCTACCGTGTGGGCGGTAGTGGACCCCCTACAGACCCTGTGGGCGGTAGTGGACCCCCTACTGACCCTGTGGGCGGCAGTGGACCCACTACCGACCCTGTGGGCGGTAGTGGACCCCCTACCTACCGTGTGGGCGGTAGTGGACCCCCTACAGACCCTGTGGGCGGTAGTGGACCCATTACCGACCCTGTGGGCGGTAGTGGACCCCCTACCTACCGTGTGGGCGGTAGTGGACCCCCTACAGACCCTGTGGGCGGTAGTAAACCCCCTACAGACCCTGTGGGCGGTAGTGGACCCCCTACCTACCATGTGGGCGGTAGTGGACCCCCTACAGACCCTGTGGGCGGTAGTAAACCCCCTACAGACCCTGTGGGCGGTAGTGGACCCCCAACTGACCCTGTGGGCGGCAGTGGACCCCCTACCGACCCTGTGGGCGGTAGTTGACCCCCTACCTACCGTGTGGGCGGTAGTGGACCCCCTACAGACCCTGTGGGCGGTAGTGGACCCCCTACCGACCCTGTGGGCGGTAGTGGACCCCCTACCGACCCTGTGGGCGGTAGTGGACCCCCTACCGACCCTGTGGGCGGTAGTGGACCCACTACCGACCCTGTGGGCGGTAGTGGACCCCCTACAGACCCTGTGGGCGGTAGTGGACCCTCTACCGACCCTGTGGGTGGTAGTGGACCCCCTGCTGACCCTGTGGGCGGCAGTGGACCCCCTACCGACCCTGTGGGTGGTAGTGGACCACCTACAGACCCTGTGGGCGGTAGTGGACCCCCTACCGACCCTGTGGGCGGCAGTGGACCCCCTACTGACCCTGTGGGCGGTAGTGAACCCACTACCGACCCTGTGGGCGGTAGTGGACCCACTACCGACCCTGTGGGCGGTAGTGGACCCCCTACTGACCCTGTGGGCGGCAGTGGACCCACTACCGACCCTGTGGGCGGTAGTGGACCCCCTACCGACCCTGTGGGCGGTAGTGGACCCCCTACCGACCCTGTGGGGGGTAGTGGACCCCCTACCGACCCTGTGGGCGGTAGTGGACCCTCTACAGACCCTGTGGGCGGTAGTGGACCCCCTACCTACCGTGTGGGCGGTAGTGGACCCCCTACCGACCCTGTGGGCGGTAGTGGACCCACTACCGACCCTGTGGGCGGTAGTGGACCCCCTACTGACCCTGTGGGCGGCAGTGGACCCACTACCGACCCTGTGGGCGGTAGTGGACCCCCTACCGACCCTGTGGGCGGTAGTGGACCCCCTACCGACCCTGTGGGCGGTAGTGGACCCCCTACCGACCCTGTGGGCGGCAGTGGACCCCCTACCGACCCTGTGGGCGGTAGTGGACCCACTACCGACCCTGTGGGCGGTAGTGGACCCCCTGCTGACCCTGTGGGCGGCAGTGGACCCCCTACCGACCCTGTGGGTGGTAGTGGACCACCTACAGACCCTGTGGGCGGTAGTGGACCCACTACCGACCCTGTGGGCGGTAGTGGACCCCCTGCTGACCCTGTGGGTGGCAGTGGACCCCCTACCGACCCTGTGGGTGGTAGTGGACCCCCTACCGACCCAGTGGGCGGCAGTGGACCCCCTACCTACCGTGTGGGCGGTAGTGGACCCCCTACCGACCCTGTGGGCGGCAGTGGACCCCCTATCGACCCTGTGGGCGGTAGTGGACCCACTACCGACCCTGTGGGCGGTAGTGGACCCACTACCGACCCTGTTGGCGGTAGTGGACCCCCTACCGACCCTGTGTGCGGTAGTGGACCCCCTACAGACCCTGTGGGCAGTAGTGGACCCCCTACCGACCCTGTGGGCGGTAGTGGACCCTCTACCGACCCTGTGGGCGGTAGTGGACCCTCTACAGACACTGTGGGCGGTAGTGGACCCCCTACCTACCGTGTGGGCGGTAGTGGACCCCCTACCGACCCTGTGGGCGGTAGTGGACCCACTACCGACCCTGTGGGCGGTAGTGGACCCCCTACTGACCCTGTGGGCGGCAGTGGACCCACTACCGACCCTTGGGCGGTAGTGGACCCTCTACAGACCCTGTGGGCGGTAGTGGACCCCCTACCTACCGTGTGGGCGGTAGTGGACCCCCTACCGACCCTGTGGGCGGTAGTGGACCCACTACCGACCCTGTGGGCGGTAGTGGGCTGTATATTAAAGAAGACCTGGTATGCACAGAACTATTAAATTCAACTAATGAGGTGGTAGAGGTACTTGGAATGAAGGTAGAGAAACTAAACCTAATTATTATTCTAATATATAAACCGCCAGATACAACGATTGAGGAATTCACAGAACAGATGCACAAAATAGAGAACATACTTGACAACCTAGCAAACCCAGCTCCAGATATTATTTTTCTTGGAGATTTCAATTTACCGAGTCTAAGATGGAGAACGGCAAACACAAATATCATAGCAGGGAATGACCCGGGAAATAACCAACCACAGGTTAGAGAACTTTTGAGATTCTGTGACAAATTCTCGCTCAATCAACAGATTACAGAACCAACTAGGAACGAAAACACACTAGACTTGTTATTCACAAACAATGATGAACTAATCAGGGATATCACAATCTCAGATACTTCATACTCAGACCATAAGCTCATTGAAGTGCGAACTAGCATAAATAACGGTAGTAGGTCTAAGAGACCCAACAAGCGAGAAGGAATATTCAATCAATTCAATTTCAACAATAAGAGGATTGACTGGGAAAAAATAAATGTAGACCTTGCAACCATTCAATGGGAGACGGTCTTAAGCGACAAAACTCCCACACAGGGAATAGCTCAACTGACAGCTGAAGCTTACAAGGTCTGCTTGAAGCACGTACCTGTGAGGAGGGGCAGAAAGAGGACCACTCTAGAAAGAGAACGGAGACGACTGTACAGGAGAAGGAAAAAAATAACGGAAATGCTTCGGCAGACACAACTATCACAAGCAAGGAAAACAAGCCTAAGCAGGGAGATTGAGGAAATAGAACAAACGTTGAAGCGATCATATGAGTCTGAGGAAATGGAATTGGAACAGAAAGCTATACAAGAGATAAGGAAAAATCCGAAATATTTTTTCACATACGCAAAATCAAAATCCAAAACCTCGACCAGTATTGGACCGTTAATTACAAATGAAGGTACGTACACAGAGGACAACAAAGAGATTAGTGAAATTCTAAGAAGCCAGTATGAGGCTATGTTTAGCACACCAATAAACAACATGAAAGTTGATGACCCAGACAGCTTCTTTATGAATGACATTCAAGCTGCAGATAATATAACGAATATTACCACAAACTCGGAAGACTTTGAAAGAGAAATTGATAATATGCCTATGCACTCAGCTCCTGGGCCTGACTCATGGAATTCAATATTCATAAAGAAATGTAAAGTACCAGTAGCGAGAGCACTCAGCGTAATATGGAGAAAGAGCCTGGATACAGGGGAGATACCAGCAGCACTTAAATCTGCAGATATAGCTCCGTTGCACAAGGGGGGAAGTAAAGCCTTGGCAAAAAATTATAGGCCAGTTGCACTAACATCACACATAATAAAAGTGTTTGAAAGAGTGATTAGGAATCAAATTTCTAGTTTTATGGAAAACAATGAATTGCACAATCCAGGACAACATGGATTTAGAGCGGGAAGATCCTGTCTGTCACAGTTACTCAACCACTATGACAAAATCACAGAAGCCCTAGAAGAAAAGCAAAATGCAGATGTTGTATACACAGACTTTGCAAAGGCGTTCGACAAATGTGACCATGGGGTGATAGCTCACAAAATGAGGTCAATGGGAATAACTGGAAAAGTAGGACGCTGGATACTCAATTTCCTGTCGAACAGAACACATAGAGTAACAGTCAATCAGATAAAATCGAGTCCAAGCGATGTTAAAAGCTCTGTACCTCAAGGTACAGTCCTTGCACCGCTACTGTTCCTTATTCTCATATCTGATATAGACAAAAATACACGCCACAGCTTCGTGTCGTCCTTTGCAGATGACACAAAAATCAGCATGAAAATTACCTCTGCTGAAGACATTGAAAAACTACAAGCAGATGTCAACAAAGTTTTTGATTGGGCAGCAGAAAATAACATGATGTTTAACAGTGATAAATTTCAGGTACTCAGGTACGGCAAAAATGAGGATCTGAAACATAATACAGGGTACAAAACACAATCGAATCTTCCCATAGTAGGAAAACAGCATGTCAAGGATTTGGGAATAATGATGTCCGACGATCTAACGTTTAGGGAGCATAACCAAGCAAATATCGCGTCAGCCAGAAAAATGATCGGATGGATTACGAGAACTTTCAAATCCAGGGATCCCATCACAATGGTTGTACTCTTCAAGTCACTTGTGCTGTCCCGTCTCGAGTACTGCTCAGTACTCACTTTCCCCTTCAGAGCAGGAGAGATTGCTGAAATAGAGGGAATACAGAGAACATATACGGCACGCATAGACGAGATAAAACACCTAAATTATTGGGATCGTCTCAAAGCTCTCCAAATGTACTCTCTAGAAAGGAGACGAGAGAGATACCAAATAATATACACCTGGAAAATACTGGAGGGTCAGGTCCCAAATCTACACAGTAAAATAACAACGTACTGGAGTGAACGATATGGAAGAAAATGCAAGATTGAACCTGTGAAGAGCAGAGGTGCCATAGGCACAATCAGAGAGCACTGTATAAACATCAGGGGTCCGCGGTTGTTCAACGTCCTCCCAGCGAGCATAAGAAATATTGCCGGAACAACCGTGGACATCTTCAAGAGAAAACTGGACGGTTTTCTAAGAGAAGTTCCGGATCAGCCGGGCTGTGGTGGGTACGTGGCCCTGCGGGCCGCTCCAAGCAACAGCCTGGTGGACCAAACTCTCACAAGTCGAGCCTGGCCTCGGGCCGGGCTTGGGGAGTAGAAGAACTCCCAGAACCCCATCAAGCAGGTATCAACCAGGTATCTACCGACCCTGTGGGCGGTAGTGGATCCCCTACCGACCCTGTGGGCGGTAGTGGACCCTCTACAGACCCTGTGGGCGGTAGTGGACCCCCTACCTACCGTGTGGGCGGTAGTGGACCCCCTACCGACCCTGTGGGCGGTAGTGGACCCACTACCGACCCTGTGGGCGGTAGTGGACCCCTTACTGACCCTGTGGGCGGCAGTGGACCCACTACCGACCCTGTGGGCGGTAGTGGACCCCCTACCTACCGTGTGGGCGGTAGTGGACCCCCTACAGACCCTGTGGGCGGTAGTGGACCCCCTACCTACCGTGTGGGCGGTAGTGGACCCCCTACAGACCCTGTGGGCGGTAGTGGACCCCCTACCTACCGTGTGGGCGGTAGTGGACCCCCTACAGACCCTGTGGGCGGTAGTAAACCCCCTACAGACCCTGTGGGCGGTAGTGGACCCCCTACTGACCCTGTGGGCGGCAGTGGACCCCCTACCGACCCTGTGGGCGGTAGTTGACCCCCTACCTACCGTGTGGGCGGTAGTGGACCCCCTACAGACCCTGTGGGCGGTAGTGGACCCCCTACCGACCCTGTGGGCGGTAGTGGACCCCCTACCGACCCTGTGGGCGGTAGTGGACCCCCTACCGACCCTGTGGGCGGTAGTGGACCCACTACCGACCCTGTGGGCGGTAGTGGACCCCTTGCTGACCCTGTGGGCGGCAGTGGACCCCCTACCGACCCTGTGGGTGGTAGTGGACCCCCTACCGACCCAGTGGGCGGCAGTGGACCCCCTACCTACCGTGTGGGCGGCGGTGGACCCACTACCGATCCTGTGGGCGGTAGTGGACCCCCTACCGACCCTGTGGGCGGCAGTGGACCCCCTATCGACCCTGTGGGCGGTAGTGGACCCACTACCGACCCTGTGGGCGGTAGTGGACCCACTACCGACCCTGTGGGCGGTAGTGGACCCCCTACCGACCCTGTGGGCGGTAGTGGACCCCCTACAGACCCTGTGGGCGGTATTGGACCCCCTACCGACCCTGTGGGCGGTAGTGGACCCTCTACCGACCCTGTGGGTGGTAGTGGACCCCCTGCTGACCCTGTGGGCGGCAGTGGACCCCCTACCGACCCTGTGGGTGGTAGTGGACCACCTACAGACCCTGTGGGCGGTAGTGGACCCCCTACCGACCCTGTGGGCGACAGTGGACCCCCTACTGACCCTGTGGGCGGTAGTGAACCCACTACCGACCCTGTGGGCGGTAGTGGACCCACTACCGACCCTGTGGGCGGTAGTGGACCCCCTACTGACCCTGTGGGCGGCAGTGGACCCACTACCGACCCTGTGGGCGGTAGTGGACCCCCTACCGACCCTGTGGGCGGTAGTGGACCCCCTACCGACCCTGTGGGCGGTAATGGACCCCCTACCGACCCTGTGGGCGGTAGTGGACCCTCTACAGACCCTGTGGGCGGTAGTGGACCCCCTACCTACCGTGTGGGCAGTAGTGGACCCCCTACCGACCCTGTGGGCGGTAGTGGACCCACTACCGACCCTGTGGGCGGGAGTGGACCCCCTACTGACCCTGTGGGCGGCAGTGGACCCACTACCGACCCTGTGGGCGGTAGTGGACCCCCTACCGACCCTGTGGGCGGTAGTGGACCCCCTACCGACCCTGTGGGCGGTAGTGGACCCCCTACCGACCCTGTGGGCGGCAGTGGACCCCCTACCGACCCTGTGGGCGGTAGTGGACCCACTACCGACCCTGTGGGCGGTAGTGGACCCCCTGCTGACCCTGTGGGCGGTAGTGGACCCCCTACCGACCCTGTGGGTGGTAGTGGACCACCTACAGACCCTGTGGGCGGTAGTGGACCCACTACCGACCCTGCGGGCGGTAGTGGACCCCCTGCTGACCCTGTGGGCGGCAGTGGACCCCCTACCGACCCTGTGGGTGGTAGTGGACCCCCTACCGACCCAGTGGGCGGCAGTGGACCCCCTACCGACCCTGTGGGCGGCAGTGGACCCCCTATCGACCCTGTGGGCGGTAGTGGACCCCCTACCGACCCTGTGGGCGGCAGTGGACCCCCTATCGACCCTGTGGGCGGTAGTGGACCCACTACCGACCCTGTGGGCGGTAGTGGACCCACTACCGACCCTGTTGGCGGTAGTGGACCCCCTACCGACCCTGTGGGCGGTAGTGGACCCCCTACAGACCCTGTGGGCGGTAGTGGACCCCCTACCGACCCTGTGGGCGGTAGTGGACCCTCTACCGACCCTGTGGGCGGTGGTGGACCCCCTGCTGACCCTGTGGGCGGCAGTGGACCCCCTACCGACCCTGTGGGCGGCAGTGGACCACCTACAGACCCTGTGGGCGGTAGTGGACCCCCTACCGAACCTGTGGGCGGCAGTGGACCCCCTACCGACCCTGTGGGCGGTAGTGGACCCCCTACTGACCCTGTGGGCGGCAGTTGACCCACTACCGACCCTGTGGGCGGTAGTGGACCCCCTACCGACCCTGTGGGCGGTAGTGGACCCCCTACCGACCCTGTGGGCGGTAGTGGACCCCCTACCGACCCTGTGGGCGGTAGTGGACCCTCTACAGACCCTGTGGGCGGTAGTGGACCCCCTACCTACCGTGTGGGCGGTAGTGGACCCCCTACCGACCCTGTGGGCGGTAGTGGACCCACTACCGACCCTGTGGGCGGTAGTGGACCCCCTACTGACCCTGTGGGCGGCAGTGGACCCACTACCGACCCTGTGGGCGGTAGTGGACCCCCTACCGACCCTGTGGGCGGTAGTGGACCCACTACCGACCCTGTGGGCGGTAGTGGACCCCCTACAGACCCTGTGGGCGGTAGTAGACCCCTTACCTACCGTGTGGGCGGTAGTGGACCCCCTACAGACCCTGTGGGCGGTAGTGGACCCCCTACAGACCCTGTGGGCGGTAGTGGACCCCCTACCGACCCTGTGGGCGGTAGTGGACCCCCTACCGACCCTGTGGGCGGTAGTGGACCCCCTACCGACCCTGTGGGCGTTAGTGGACCCACTACCGACCCTGTGGGCGGTAGTGGACCCCCTGCTGACCCTGTGGGCGGCAGTGGACCCCCTACCGACCCTGTGGGTGGTAGTGGACCCCCTACCGACCCAGTGGGCGGCAGTGGACCCCCTACCTACCGTGTGGGCGGCGGTGGACCCACTACCGACCCTGTGGGCGGTAGTGGACCCCCTACCGACCCTGTGGGCGGCAGTGGACCCCCTATCGACCCTGTGGGCGGTAGTGGACCCACTACCGACCCTGTGGGCGGCAGTGGACCCCCTACCGACCCTGTGGGCGGTAGTGGACCCCCTACCGACCCTGTGGGCGGTAGTGGACCCCCTACCGACCCTGTGGGCGGTAGTGGACCCTCTACAGACCCTGTGGGCGGTATTGGACCCCCTACCTACCGTGTGGGCGGTAGTGGACCCCGTACCGACCCTGTGGGCGGTAGTGGACCCACTACCGACCCTGTGGGCGGTAGTGGACCCCCTACTGACCCTGTGGGCGGCAGTGGACCCACTACCGACCCTGTGGGCGGTAGTGGACCCCCTACCGACCCTATGGGCGGTAGTGGACCCCCTACCGACCCTGTGGGCGGTAGTGGACCCCCTACCGACCCTGTGGGCGGTAGTGGACCCCCTACCGACCCTGTGGCCGGTAGTGGACCCACTACCGACCCTGTGGGCGGTAGTGGACCCCCTACCGACCCTGTGGGCGGTAGTGGACCCCCTACCGACCCTGTGGGCGGTAGTGGACCCACTACCGACCATGTGGGCGGTAGTGGACCCCCTGCTGACCCTGTGGGCGGCAGTGGACCCCCTACCGACCCTGTGGGTGGTAGTGGACCACCTACAGACCCTGTGGGCGGTAGTGGACCCCCTACCGACCCTGTGGGCGGTAGTGGACCCCCTACCGACCCTGTGGGCGGCAGTGGACTCCCTACCGACCCTGTGGGCGGTAGTGGACCCCCCTACCGACCCTTTGGGCGAAAGTGGATCCACTACCGACCCTGTGGGCGGCAGTGGACCCCCTACCGACCCTGTGGGCAGTAGTGGACCCCCCTACCGACCCTGTGGGCGGTAGTGGACCCCGTACTGACCCTGTGGGCGGTAGTGGACCCCCTACCAACCCTGTGGGCGGTAGTGGACCCCCTACAGACCCTGTGGGCGGTAGTGGACCCCCTACAGACCCTGTGGGCGGTAGTGGACCCCCTACCGACCCTGTGGGCGGTAGTGGACCCACTACCGACCCAGTGGGCGGTAGTAGACCCTCTACTGACCCTGTGGGCGGCAGTGGACCCACTACCGACCCTGTGGGCAGTAGTGGACCCCCCTACTGACCCTGTGGGCGGCAGTGGACCCCCTACCGACCCTGTGGGCGGTAGTGGACCCACTACCGACCCAGTGGGCGGTAGTGGACCCACTACCGACCCTGTGGGCGAAAGTGGACCGACTACCGACCCTGTGGGCGGCAGTGGACCCCCTACCGACCCTGTGGGCGGCAGTGGACCCCCTACTGACCCTGTGGGCGGTAGTGGACCCACTACCGACCCAGTGGGCGGTAGTGGACCCCGTACTGACCCTGTGGGCGGTAGTGGACCCCCTACCGACCCTGTGGGTGGTAGTGGACCCCCTACCGACCCTGTGGGCGGTAGTGGACCCCGTACTGACCCTGTGGGTTGTAGTGGACCCCCTGCCGACCCTGTGGGCGGTAGTGGACCCCGTACTGACCCTGTGGGCGGTAGTGGACCTCTTACCGACCCTGTGGGTGGTAGTGGACCCCCTACCGACCCTGTGGGCGGCAGTGGACCCCCTACCTACCGTGTGGGCGGCAGTAGACCCACTACCGACCCTGTGGGCGGTAGTGGACCCCTTACCGACCCTGTGGGCGGTAGTGGACCCCCTACCAACCCTGTGGGCGGTAGTGGAACTCCTACAGACCCTATGGGCGGTAGTGGACCCCCTACAGACCCTGTGGGCGGTAGTGGAGCCCCTACCTACCGTGTGGGCGGTAGTGGACCCCCTACAGACCCTGTGGGCGGTAGTGGACCCCCTACCGACCCTGTGGGCGGTAGTGGACCCCCTACAGACCCTGTGGGCGGTAGTGGACCCCCTACCTACCGTGTGGGCGGTAGTGGACCCCCTACAGACCCTGTGGGCGGTAGTGGACCCCCTACAGACCCTGTGGGCGGTAGTGGACCCCCTACTGACCCTGTGGGCGGCAGTGGACCCCCTACCGACCCTGTGGGCGGTAGTTGACCCCCTACCTACCGTGTGGGCGGTAGTGGACCCCCTACAGACCCTGTGGGCGGTAGTGGACCCCCTACCGACCCTGTGGGCGGTAGTGGACCCCCTACCGACCCTGTGGGCGGTAGTGGACCCCCTACCGACCCTGTGGGCGGTAGTGGACCCACTACCGACCCTGTGGGCGGTAGTGGACCCCCTGCTGACCCTGTGGGCGGCAGTGGACCCCCTACCGACCCTGTGGGTGGTAGTGGACCCCCTACCGACCCAGTGGGCGGCAGTGGACCCCCTACCTACCGTGTGGGCGGCGGTGGACCCACTACCGACCCTGTGGGCGGTAGTGGACCCCCTACCGACCCTGTGGGCGGCAGTGGACCCCCTATCGACCCTGTGGGCGGTAGTGGACCCACTGCCGACCCTGTGGGCGGTAGTGGACCCACTACCGACCCTGTGGGCGGTCGTGGACCCCCTACCGACCCTGTGGGCGGTAGTGGACCCCCTACAGACCCTGTGGGCGGTAGTGGACCCCCTACCGACACTGTGGGCGGTAGTGGACCCTCTACCGACCCTGTGGGCGGTAGTGGACCCCCTGCTGACCCTATGGGCATCAGTGGACCCCCTACCGACCCTGTGGGTGGTAGTGGACCACCTACAGACCCTGTGGGCGGTAGTGGACCCCCTACCGACCCTGTGGGCGGCAGTGGACCCCCTACCGACCCTGTGGGCGGTAGTGAACCCACTACCGACCCTGTGGGCGGTAGTGGACCCACTACCGACCCTGTGGGCGGTAGTGGACCCCCTACTGACCCTGTGGGCGGCAGTGGACCCACTACCGACCCTGTGGGCGGTAGTGGACCCCCTACCGACCCTGTGGGCGGTAGTGGACCCCCTACCGACCCTGTGGGCGGTAGTGGACCCCCTACCGACCCTGTGGGCGGTAGTGGACCCTCTACAGACCCTGTGGGCGGTAGTGGACCCCCTACCTACCGTGTGGGCGGTAGTGGACCCCCTACCGACCCTGTGGGCGGTAGTGGACCCACTACCGACCCTGTGGGCGGTAGTGGACCCCCTACCGACCCTGTGGACGGCAGTGGACCCACTACCGACCCTGTGGGCGGTAGTGGACCCCCTACCGACCCTGTGGGTGGTAGTGGACCCCTTACCGACCCTGTGGGCGGTAGTGGACCCCCTACAGACCCTGTGGGCGGTACTAGACCCCCTACCTACCGTGTGGGCGGTAGTGGACCCCCTACAGACCCTGTGGGCGGTAGTGGACCCCCTACAGACCCTGTGGGCGGTAGTGGACCCCCTACTGACCCTGTGGGCGGCAGTGGACCCCCTACCGACCCTGTGGGCGGTAGTTGACCCCCTACCTACCGTGTGGGCGGTAGTGGACCCCCTACCTACCGTGTGGGCGGTAGTGGACCCCCTACCGACCCTGTGGGCGGTAGTGGACCCCCTACCGACCCAGTGGGTGGCAGTGGACCCCCTACCTACCGTGTGGGCGGCGGTGGACCCACTACCGACCCTGTGGGCGGTAGTGGACCCCCTACCGACCCTGTGGGCGGCAGTGGACCCCCTATCGACCCTGTGGGCGGTAGTGGACCCACTACCGACCCTGTGGGCGGCAGTGGACCCCCTACCGACCCTGTGGGCGGTAGTGGACCCCCTACCGACCCTGTGGGCGGTAGTGGACCCCCTACCGACCCTGTGGGCTGTAGTGGACCCTCTACAGACCCTGTGCGCGGTAGTGGACCCCCTACCTACCGTGTGGGCGGTAGTGGACCCCCTACCGACCCTGTGGGCGGTAGTGGACCCACTACCGACCCTGTGGGCGGTAGTGGACCCCCTACTGACCCTGTGGGCGGCAGTGGACCCACTACCGACCCCGTGGGCGGTAGTGGACCCCCTACCGACCCTGTGGGCGGTAGTGGACCCCCTACCGACCCTGTGGGCGGTAGTGGACCCCCTACCGACCCTGTGGGCGGTAGTGGACCCCCTACCGACCCTGTGGGCGGTAGTGGACCCACTACCGACCCTGTGGGCGGTAGTGGACCCCCTGCTGACCCTGTGGGCGGCAGTGGACCCCCTACCGACCCTGTGGGTGGTAGTGGACCACCTACAGACCCTGTGGGCGGTAGGGGACCCCCTACCGACCCTGTGGGCGGTAGTGAACCCACTACCGACCCTGTGGGCGGTAGTGGACCCCCTACCGACCCTGTGGGCGGTAGTGGACCCCCTACCGACCCTGTGGGCGGTAGTGGACCCACTACCGGCCCTGTGGGCGGTAGTGGACCCCCTGCTGACCCTGTGGGCGGCAGTGGACCCCCTACCGACCCTGTGGGTGGTAGTGGACCCCCTACCGACCCAGTGGGTGGCAGTGGACCCCCTACCTACCGTGTGGGCGGCGGTGGACCCACTACCGACCCTGTGGGCGGTAGTGGACCCCCTACCGACCCTGTGGGCGGTAGTGGACCCCCTACCGACCCTGTGGGCGGTAGTAGACCCCCTATCGACCCTGTGGGCGGTAGTGGACCCACTACCGACCCTGTGGGCGGCAGTGGACCCCCTACCGACCCTGTGGGCGGTAGTGGACCCCCTACCGACCCTGTGGGCGGTAGTGGACCCCCTACCGACCCTGTGGGCGGTAGTGGACCCTCTACAGACCCTGTGGGCGGTAGTGGACCCCCTACCTACCGTGTGGGCGGTAGTGGACCCCCTACCGACCCTGTGGGCGGTAGTGGACCCACTACCGACCCTGTGGGCGGTAGTGGACCCCCTACTGACCCTGTGGGCGGCAGTGGACCCACTACCGACTCTGTGGGCGGTAGTGGACCCCCTACCGACCCTGTGGGCGGTAGTGGACCCCCTACCGACCCTGTGGGCGGTAGTGGACCCCTACCGACCCTGTGGGCAGTAGTGGACCCCCTACCGACCCTGTGGGCGGTAGTGGACCCACTACCGACCCTGTGGGCGGTAGTGGACCCCCTGCTGACCCTGTGGGCGGCAGTGGACCCCCTACCGACCCTGTGGGTGGTAGTGGACCACCTACAGACCCTGTGGGCGGTAGGGGACCCCCTACAGACCCTGTGGGCGGTAGTGAACCCACTACCGACCCTATGGGCGGTAGTGGACCCACTACCGACCCTGTGGGCGGTACCCAGCAAACACAAATCATCTACACAACGTTCGCCTATCTCTTCCCATAGGTGTGGGAATGTTTTGCATTGAGAATGGTGCAGGAGAGCCTTTGAGAAACTTTTACTCAAAAAATCCAAACACAAAGGTTTAATTATAAATTGTTTTTCTACAATTATTTTCTTCCAAATGTAAAACAAATAGTTTTTACATGTTTAAATATAAAATTTATGGTGTTTTTTTGTAAAATTCATTAATAAATTGTGAATGATATATATTGGCTGAGTGAAACCTTTAAAATCCATTTAGTTATAATATGAACAGAAAAAAGTAGTTTTCCAAATTTTCTAAAAATCGCTCTTTTTAACACAATTTGACTCCTTATGCATTCCACTAAACACTAATATCATGTTTAAATATATAATTTATGTATTATTCCCTAAGATAATTTATATAAATTATAAAAGTTGCTGGAAAGTGGTGAGAACGAATCTGAAAACGTTTTGTTGTCTTATATTGGCGTGTTCTTATTAACTACAGTGAGTAAGAGTGAGCGAGAGTGGGTAAGAGTGAGTAAGAGTGAATGAAGGTGAGTGAGAGTGCCAGAGAGTGTGTAAGTGTGAGTAAGAGTGAGTATAAGTAAGAGTGACTGAGAGTGAGTAAGAGTGACAGAGTGAGTAAGAGTGAGAGTAAGAGTGACAGAATGAGTAAGAGTGAGAGTAAAGTGATTGAGAGTAAGGGTGAGTATGAGAGTAAGAGTGATTGAGAGTTAGAGTGAGAGTAAGAGTGATTGAGAGTTAGTGAGAGTAAGAGTGATTGAGAGTAAGAGTGATTGAGAGTAAGAGTGATTGAGAGTAAGAGTGATTGGGAGTAAGAGTGATTGAGAGTAAGAGTGATTGGGAGTAAGAGTGATTGGGAGTAGGAGTTAGAGTGAGAGTAGGAGTAAGAATGAGAATAAGAGTGATTGAGAGTAAGAGTGAGTAAGAGTAAGAATGAGAGTAAGAGTGATTGAGAGTAAGAGTGATTGAGAGTAAGAGTGATTGAGAGTAAGAGTGATTGGGAGTAAGAGTGATTGGGAGTAAGAGTAAGAGTGAGAGTAAGAATGAGAATAAGAGTGATTGAGAGTAAGAGTGATTGGGAGTAAGAGTAAGAGTAAGAATGAGAGTAGGAGTGATTGAGAGTAGGAGTGATTGGGAGTAGGAGTGATTGGGAGTAAGAGTGATTGAGAGTAAGAGTAATTGAGAGTAAGAGTATGAGAGTAAGAGTGAGAGAGTGAGTATGAATGGGTAAGGGTGACTGAGAGTGAGTAAGAATGACAGAGTAAGAGTGACAGAGAGTAAGAGTGACAGAGAGTAAGAGTGACAGAGAGTAAGAGTGACAGAGAGTAAGAGTGACAGAGTAAGAGTGACAGAGAGTAAGAGTGACAGAGAGTAAGAGTGACAGAGAGTAAGAGTGACAGAGTAAGAGTGACAGAGTAAGAGTGACAGAGAGTAAGAGTGACAGAGTAAGAGTGACAGAGAGTAAGAGTGACAGAGTAAGAGTGACAGAGAGTAAGAGTGACAGAGAGTAAGAGTGACAGAGAGTAAGAGTGACAGAGAGTAAGAGTGACAGAGTAAGAGTGACAGAGAGTAAGAATGACAGAGAGTAAGAGTGACAGAGAGTAAGAGTGACAGAGAGTAAGAGTGACAGAGAGTAAGAGTGACAGAGTAAGAGTGACAGAGTAAGAGTGACAGAGAGTAAGAGTGACAGAGAGTAAGAGTGACAGAGTAAGAGTGACAGAGAGTAAGAGTGACAGAGTAAGAGTGACAGAGTGTAAGAGTGACAGAGTAAGAGTGACAGAGAGTAAGAGTGACAGAGAGTAAGAGTGACAGAGTAAGAGTGACAGAGAGTAAGAGTGACAGAGTAAGAGTGACAGAGAGTAAGAGTGACAGAGAGTAAGAGTGACAGAGAGTAAGAGTGACAGAGAGTAAGAGTGACAGAGTAAGAGTGACAGAGTAAGAGTGACAGAGAGTAAGAGTGACAGAGAGTAAGAGTGACAGAGAGTAAGAGTGACAGAGAGTAAGAGTGACAGAGTAAGAGTGACAGAGAGTAGGAGTGACAGAGTGTAAGAGTGACAGTAAGAGTGACAGAGAGTAAGAGTGACAGAGAGTAAGAGTGACAGAGAGTAAGAGTGACAGAGTAAGAGTGACAGAGTAAGAGAGTGAGAGTGATTATGAGAGAGTTAAGAGTGTGAGGTGTGTGAGTGTAGCAGGCCAGGGAGGCAGGATGTGTGGTCACAGGCGAGGCCTAGGCCTCGTGATCTCTAATGTTGGTTTTTATATATATGTGGGATTTTTTGTCCTGTTTCAAATTATAATTATTTAGCAGGAATGTAATAAGATATTGCACAGTATTAATGTGACAATAATATATGCATTATTTCCTTGATAATCAAACTTGTTGTTCAAAGATAATATACAATCTTTGAAGGAAACATTTTGAGAGCGCAAGCTGGCAACACTGTTCTGGTGGGTGAGAGAGACATATGGTTAGTTGTACTCAGACCTACAGTGGAGAAGGGTGTGTCTCAGCTGGCCGCCACCAGCCGCCACCCGCCGCCACCCGCCGCCCACCACCAGCCGCCACCCGCCGCCCACCACCAGCCGCCACCCGCCACCACCCACCACCAGCCGCCACCCGCCGCCACCCGCCACCCACCACCAGCCGCCACCCGCCGCCACCCACCACCAGCCGCCACCTGCCACCACCCACCACCAGCCGCCACCCGCCGCCACCCGCCGCCACCCGCCACCACCCACCACCAGCCGCCACCCGCCACCACCAGCCGCCACCCGCCACCAGCCACCGCCACCCACCACCGCCACTCACCACCCGCCGCCACCACCCACCACCAGCCGCCACCCGCCACCACCCACCACCAGCCGCCAGCCGCCACCCACCACCAGCCGCCACCCGCCGCCACCCGCCGCCACCCGCCACCCGCCGCCACCCACCAGCCGCCGCCACCCACCACCAGCCGCCACCCGCCGCCACCCACCACCAGCCGCCACCCGCCACCACCCACCACCAGCCGCCACCCGCCACCACCCACCACCAGCCGCCACCCGCCACCACCAGCCGCCACCTGCCACCACCCACCACCAGCCGCCACCCGCCACCACCCACCACCAGCCGCCACCCCCCACCACCAGCCGCCACCCGCCACCACCCACCACCAGCCGCCACCCGCCACCACCCACCACCAGCCGCCACCCGCCACCGCCACCACCCACCACCAGCCGCCACCACCCACCACCAGCCGCCACCCGCCACCAGCCACCGCCACCCGCCACCAGCCACCGCCACCCACCACCACCCGCCACCAGCCACCGCCACCCACCACCGCCACTCACCACCCGCCGCCACCACCCACCACCAGCCGCCACCCGCCACCCACCACCGCCACCCGCCGCCACCACCCACCACCACCACCCACCACCACCAGCCGCCGCCGCCACCACCACCCACCACCACCGCCGCCACCACCCATCACCGCCGCCGCCACCACCACCCACCACCACCGCCGCCGCCACCACCCATCACCGCCGCCGCCGCCACCACCCACCACAGCCGCCGCCGACACCACCGCCACCACCCACCACAGCCGGCACCACCACCCACCACCACCACCACCACCCACCACCGCCGCCACCACCAGCCGCCACAAGCCGCCACCGCCCGCCACCAGCCGCCATCACCACCACCACCACCACCAGCCGCCATCACCGCCACCAGCTGCCACCACCACCAGCCGCCACCACCACCACCACCAGCCGCCATCACCGTCACCAGCTGCCACCACCACCAGCCGCCATCACCGCCACCAGCTGCCACCACCACCAGCCGCCACCACCAGCCGCCACCACCGCCACCACCACCTGCCACCAGCCGCCACCACCGCCCGCTATCAGCATTCACCGCCCGTTGCCACAGTCGCCACCGCCAGCCGCCACCAGCCCCCCCCCACCGCCGATCGTCACCACCCACCACAGCCGCCGCCGCCCGCCACCGCCCGCCACCGCCCGCCACCACCCACCACAGCCGCCACCACCCACCACCACCCGCCGCCACCACCCACCACCACCCGCCGCCACCACCCACCACCACCAGCCGCCGCCGCCACCCACCACCCGCCGCCGCCGCCACCGCCGCCACCACCCACTACCACCAGCCGCCGCCGCCACCACCACCACCCACCACCACCGCCGCCACCACCAGCCGCCGCCACCACCAGCCGCCGCCACCGCCACCACCACCCACCACCACCGCCGCCACCACCACCCACCACCGCCAGCCGCCACCACTCATCACAGACCCCGCCACCGCCCGCCAGACACAGCCGCCAGTGTCCGCCACCGCCGCCACTGTCCGCCACCGCCGCCACTGTCCGCCACCGCCGCCATTGTCCGCCACCGCCGTCACTGTCCGCCACCGCCACCACTGTCCGCCCGCCGCCACCACTGTCCGCCCGCCGCCGCCACTGTCCGCCCGCCGCCTCCACTGTCCGCCCGCCGCCTCCACTGTCCGCCCGCCGCCTCCACTGTCCGCCCGCCGCCTCCACTGTCCGCCCGCCGCCTCCACTGTCCGCCCGCCGCCGCCACTGTTCGCCCGCCGCCGCCACTGTCCGCCCGCCGCCGCCACTGTCCGCCCGCCGCCACTGTCCACCACCGCCGCCACGGTCCGCCCGCCGCCACTATCCGCCACAGCCGCCACTGTCCGCCCGCCGCCACTGTCCTCCCGCCGCCACTGTCCGCCCGCCGCCGCCCTGTCCGCCCGCCGCCACTATCCGCCACCGCCGCCACTGTCCGCCCGCCGCCACTGTCCGCCCGCCGCCACTATCCGCCACCGCCGCCACTGTCCGCCCGCCGCCACTGTCCGCCCGCCGCCACTATCTGCCACCGCCGCCACTGTCCGCCCGCCGCCACTGTCCGCCCGCCGCCACTGTCCTCCCGCCGCCACTGTCCGCCCGCCGCCGCCCTGTCCGCCCGCCGCCACTATCCGCCACCGCCGCCACTGTCCGCCCGACGCCACTGTCCGCCCGCCGCCACTGTCCGCCCGCCGCCACTGTCCGCCCGCCGCCACTGTCCGCCCGCCGCCACTGTCCTCCCGCCGCCACTGTCCGCCCGCCGCCGCCCTGTCCGCCCGCCGCCACTATCCGCCACCGCCGCCACTGTCCGCCCGCCGCCACTGTCCGCCCGCCGCCACTATCCGCCACCGCCGCCACTGTCCGCCCGACGCCACTGTCCGCCCGCCGCCACTGTCCGCCCGCCGCCACTGTCCGCCCGCCGCCACTGTCCGCCCGCCGCCACTGTCCGCCCGCCGCCACTGTCCGCCACCGCCGCCACTGTCCGCCACCGCCGCCACTGTCTGCCCGCCGCCACTGTCCGCCACCGCCGCTACTGTCCGCCCGCCGCCACTGTCCGCCCGCCGCCGCCACTGTCCGCCCGCCGCCACTGTCCGCCCCCCGCCACTATCCGCCACCGCCGCCACTGTCCGCCACAGCCGCCACTCTCTGCCGTACAGCCTCCCCTCTCTCCGTTAGTAAATAATTATAATTGTTAGTAAATAATAAAAGAAATATAAATTATTAGATTTTGTTTACCCTTAAATTGGTTTTAATATTTAAATTGAAAATAATAATATAATATAAAATATAATAAAAATAATATAATATAAAATATAATTTAATTTCAAGAAATTTAACTTTAAACACAAAGATGTAAAAAGGGTTCAGATTATTGGCTCAAACCTTTCATAAGAGATTCATATTGGTATATGAATGGATTATGAATGACTCATGTTAGGAGTGTAAAGTTGCCACAACATCTCAAATTAGTGTTAGATACATATGTCTTGGTTATAAGTTTTGGAAACCTATTTAAGTCCACACACAATATCGTATCTGATACGATAAAACAAACGTTTCCAATACTTTCAAATACTTTCCAGATATGTTGTGGCAACCTAAAATTGTTTGCTGGGTAGTGGACCCCATACTGACCCTGTGGGCGGCAGTGGACCCACTACCGACCCTGTGGGCGGTGGTGGACCCCCTACCGACCCTGTGGGCGGTAGTGGACCCCTACCGACCCTGTGGGCGGTAGTGGACCCCCTACCGACCCTGTGGGCGGTAGTGGACCCCCCTACCGACCCTTTTGGCGAAAGTGGATCCACTACCGACCCTGTGGGAGGCAGTGGACCCCCTACCGACCCTGTGGGCAGTAGTGGACCCCCCTACCGACCCTGTGGGCGGTAGTGGACCCCGTACTGACCCTGTGGGCGGTAGTGGACCCCCTACCAACCCTGTGGGCGGCAGTGGACCCCCTACAGACCCTGTGGGCGGTAGTGGACCCCCTACAGACCCTGTGGGCGGTAGTGGACCCCCTACCGACCCTGTGGGAGGCAGTGGACCCCCTACCGACCCTGTGGGCAGTAGTGGACCCCCCTACCGACCCTGTGGGCGGTAGTGGACCCCGTACTGACCCTGTGGGCGGTAGTGGACCCCCTACCAACCCTGTGGGCGGTAGTGGACCCCCTACAGACCCTGTGGGCGGTAGTGGACCCCCTACAGACCCTCTGGGCGGTAGTGGACCCCCTACCGACCCTGTGGGAGGCAGTGGACCCCCTACCGACCCTGTGGGCGGTAGTGGACCCCCCTACTGACCCTGTGGGAGGCAGTGGACCCCCTACCGACCCTGTGGGCGGTAGTGTACCCACTACCGACCCAGTGGGCAGTAGTGGACCCACTACCGACCCTGTGGGCGAAAGTGGACCCACTACCGACCCTGTGGGCGGCAGTGGACCCCCTACCGACCCTGTGGGCGGCAGTGGACCCCCTACCGACCCTGTGGGCGGTAGTGGACCCACTACCGACCCAGTGGGCGGTAGTGGACCCCGTACTGACCCTGTGGGCGGTAGTGGACCCCCTACCGACCCTGTGGGTGGTAGTGGACCCCCTACCGACCCTGTGGGTGGTAGTGGACCCCGTACTGACCCTGTGGGTTGTAGTGGACCCCCTGCCGACCCTGTGGGCGGTAGTGGACCCCGTACTGACCCTGTGGGCGGTAGTGGACCTCTTACCGACCCTGTGGGTGGTAGTGGACCCCCTACCGACCCTGTGGGCGGCAGTGGACCCCCTACCTACCGTGTGGGCGGCAGTAGACCCACTACCGACCCTGTGGGCGGTAGTGGACCCCTTACCCATCCTGTGGGCGGTAGTGGACCCCCTACCGACCCTGTGGGCGGTAGTGGAACTCCTACAGACCCTATGGGCGGTAGTGGACCCCCTTCAGACCCTGTGGGCGGTAGTGGACCCCCTACCTACCGTGTGGGCAGTAGTGGACCCCCTACAGACCCTGTGGGCGGTAGTGGACCCCCTACCGACCCTGTGGGCGGTAGTGGACCCCCTACAGACCCTGTGGGCGGTAGTGGACCCCCTACCTACCGTATGGACGGTAGTGGACCCCCTACAGACCCTGTGGGCGGTAGTGGACCCCCTACAGACCCTGTGGGCGGTAGCCCAGCAAACACAAATCATCTACACAACGTTCGCCTATCTCTTGCCATAGGTGTGGGAATGATTTGCATTGAGAATGGTGCAGGAAAGCCTTTGAGAAACTTTTACTCAAAAAATCCAAACACAAAGGTTTAATTATAAATTGTTTTTCTACAATTATTTTCTTCCAAATGTAAAACAAATAGTTTTTACATGTTTAAATATAAAATTTATGGTGTTTTTTTGTAAAATTCATTAATAAATTGTGAATGATATATATTGGCTGAGTGAAACCTTTATAATCCATTTAGTTATAATTTGAACAGAAAAAAGTATTTTTCCAAATTTTCTAAAAATTGCTCTTTTTAACACAATTTGACTCCTTATACATTCCACTAAACACTATATCATGTTTAAATATATAATTTATGTATTATTCTCTAAAATAATTTATATAAATTATATAAGTTGTTGGAAAGTGGTGTTAAGGATTCTGAAAACATTTTGTTGTGTTAATATGTTCTTATTAACTATGTCTCAAGTTCACAGTTTATCAAACAAGAATATTAACATTCGTCAACTCTTAAAATCTTATATGTTATCTTGCTGGTGCAAAAAAGGGTGAATCTTTAGGAACAGCTATAGTATCTATATATCACAAATGGTGTTTTCCCTAACTCAAACAATGTAGGGTTTATTATTCTACACATATTTCTAATGACTCTTAGATGTTTACATTCTCTGAAGTATAATTGTGAAGGCTGTGTCCATCACTCTCAACACAGATTCTTAAACTCGTCTCTGCAGGTTCAACTATATAATTAGTTTCCATTTTGAATTTCCATGGACATTTGTATCCAAAATGAAACCAATGTGGTTTCCTTCAGCGCCTTCAGCCAGCACATTTGCTCATTCATTTCCACAGATTCCAACAAGGTAGGGGATTTACAGAAATTTGTATATTCATATTGTTATATATTAAAAATATGAATGCAGTTCAATATGATAAGACAAATACATGAGTTTATGATAAATTCGTTTTCTGTGATATACCATTGATATGCTCTTTTTTTCTTTAAACGGCAGACTAAACTAAAGTGCTCACATCAACAGATTTGATGTATAAATGGTCAACGCTCAACAGAGTTAGTATAAATGTATTAGTATAAATCTTACTTGTCACATTGTTAATTCACATTCAATGTCAACTTGTGGTTTTGATGTGGCACGTTTGGCCAAGACACCCCACCCCATTATGCACCCCATACCCATCTTGTGGGCGGTTGTGGAAAGGGTTACAGAGGCACATAATGGGCTCAGGGACTGAACCCCACAATTCATTTAGCTAAGCAAGTTACAATCTTGATGAGCTAGTTACAAAATTCAATATAAGTCATCACATCAACAATGGGTTCGAGATCGACCTCAAGTACAGGTTCTAAATTAAGCAACTGACATATGTGGAGAGCTAGTATCAAAATTTATATGTTTGTCCTGCACACCGTCCCCCATCCAGTGGGCAGTGGTGGATAGGTTACAATCACTTAGTTGTTATCTACAGTTAGCAAACTGGGGATATTTGGCTAAAATTTCTGGTAGCAGATCATTTTGAATGAAATATTGACACATCGCTGGAACATTGGTTATAGAATTGTCTCTAAATTCATGTATCTTTTCGCACTCCATCACATAGTGACGGAGGGTGTGCGAATAATTTTGTTGACACAGTTTACATTTGGTCAGGTCTACATCAGCAGATAATGAGAATTCCCAGAGATACTTGTAACCGAGTCTAAGCCGAGCAGTAGTAACATCTAGAAGTCTGCTGATTTTATTGGATGATCCATAGATGTGTGGCTCCTCTTGTATGATATGTATGATAGATGGAATTACTAGTTCCAGTTTCTAGGCAGGCGATGAGTACTCACAATAACCTTAATTAAGCGTCAAAACAAAAATGTGTATACTCTTTTTACTCTCCTGACCTTAGTTCTCGAGCTATGTATTTCATTTTGGTACCAACGTGTTCGCAATAACATTCTCTAGAAGAAAATCAGCAAAAACGGTCACCAAAAGTTATATGAATACCAGCACCCAATAAATACCTACGTAGATGACTCGCCGTGAGTGCCCAAGAGCAACAAAATGTTTTTACTCTTGGGATTGTTATCACTTCCACACTTGTCCTACAGCGTTAATTTTGGTATCAATGTACTCGCAATGAAATTCCCAACACGGTGATATGAATATAAACGTAGAATAATGGTCGCTGCCTACCCGCAAGAGTGTGGGAAGTGGCGGAACTGTTACCCAGTATTGGTGACAAGACGACACATGGGCGATACAGTGCTTTGAAAGTTTATAATTATATCACTGTCCTGACATTATTATTGTATGTACGTCATTCATTTTTGTGCCAATGTTTTCGCAATAGAATGTTCTATGAGCCCGTAGGTAAAAAAGAGCAACAAAGCGTAAGATAGAATAGCACCATATATAAAACAACGCTGGTACATATCAGTGAGCGTCAAACACACACGAAATGTGTGTGTTTGATGGTGGTCAAACGATGTTTGATGTGTTTGATCAGGTGATGTCCTGATCCGCATAATTAAAGTATGAATTATGTTGAGAAAAAATAAGAAAAAAGGGAAAAAACAGGGGTGGGAGAAACATGACAGAAAAAGAGTAAAAATACAATTTGGTCAACAAAACAGCATTGTTTAAAATAAAAGATATGGATTGACATTTTGGGGGTTAGGTTGGTAGGTTACATTGAGTTAATTAGGTAGTACTTAGTGTTTATCTGTTATAGATAGGAGCTGCCTGGTATGGGCCAATAGGCCTTCTGCAGTTACCTTTGTTTTTATGTTTTTGCCCTGTAACCTAAATGGTTAGAGAGGCACATATATGGGCTTAGGGACTGAACCCCACACTACATTTAGCTAAGCTGGTTACAATCTTGATGATATAGTTACAAAATTCTGTATAAGTCGTCACATTATCAATGGGTTCCAGATCAACCACAATTTCCTGAATAGATATAACAAAGGGGATATTAATAGGGTATTAAAATTGTCAACACAAGATAGAACACGAAACAATGGGTATAAATTGGATAAGTTTAGATTTAGGAAAGACTTGGGTAAATACAGGGTCAGTAACAGGGTTGTTGATTTGTGGAATTTTTCTTAACTTATAAATTTATCTTTATTTATCTTAAACTGGTTGGGAGAGGTACAGTTTTTAACATAATTGGGAAGGTCATTCCACATTCGAGGTCTCTTGATTTGTAAAGCATTTCTAGTTTGACTAAGTCGTACTCTTGGAATATCAAATAGGTATTTGTTTCTGGTGTGGTGCTCATGGGATCTGTTACAACCTTCTAGGAAGCTTTTAAGGTCAGGATTGACATTACAGTGCAGCGTTTTATATATATAAAATACACATGAGAGTATGTGCAGGGACTTAATATCTAACATATTCAGAGATTTGAGTAAGGGGTCCATATATACTGCCCGGTTGCCTGAAATGCTATAGGCCTACTATAGTGGCTTTAGGTATTGTATGCACTAGCTCTATCTATAAATCCAACATTATGTTTGTAAATCAACTATGTATGTACTTTCCTGAATAAAATTGACTTTACTGTACACTTATATTCTCTCTAAACTTATTTCAATTTCAATTTCAATTTCAATTTCTTATATTCTCTGTGGATTTGTTACCCCTATCGTTTGGGAGAAAAAAAATGACTAATACGTTCGGCGAATGACTTTGACTTCAACTTCACTTTGACTTCGTTCATGTCATCGTATTTTCCGTAATATATAAAGGTTATGACAATGCAATTATATTATTGTGTGCAAATAAGTTTGAAATTTCATGTACCCTAAAAATATTAAAATAAAGAATAAGAATAATTAAATAATTGTTGTAGTAAATTGTCACACGTTCATCATACGCAAACGAACACACAGTTTGGAGCGTCAGTACCAGACCGCCGCCATTTTAAAACACGGCTTCGAATGTAAGTAATGTTTTTCTCGTACTAACACTGTGTTATGCAATAGATTAGGTCTTGAATTCACAAATTTAGTTGTTACATCTGACAGAGTATGTTAGACGGTGTAATGCTGGTCCATGTTGACGTATTTGTGGGCTTGATTGGTTTACATGTGATGGCACACAATATCGGCACCCCACAACATGCTGTTGAAGTTGGAATGCATGGCATAGGCTCCTCACACAATGTTCTTTATGTGGTCCTCAGGTGATAGTTTTCTATTTAGAACCACCCCTAGATCTCTTTCTTTATCAGAATTCCTTAAAGATTTCTCACATGGTTTTCCTAATGATAGATTGTGGGCTGTAAGGGACAGGTTTGATGTATGGATTAGTTGATAGAAGTTCCAGTCCACCTGTAGACAGGGATCTCACATCAGCTTGTATATTATACAAGGATAAGATTTGATAAATTCAGTTATTTGACTGAACACTGGCTCTGTTTAAATCAGAGATTTAAACATACATAGTCTAACCTAGCTCCTTTCTTTTTTACCTAGCCTAACCTAGCCTAACCTAGCACACAATATCGGCACCCCACAACATGCTGTTGAAGTTGGAATGCATGGCATAGGCTCCTCACACAATGTTCTTTATGTGGTCCTCAGGTGATAGTTTTCTATTTAGAACCACCCCTAGATCTCTTTCTTTATCAGAATTCCTTAAAGATTTCTCACATGGTTTTCCTAATGATAGATTGTGGGCTGTAAGGGACAGGTTTGATGTATGGATTAGTTGATAGAAGTTCCAGTCCACCTGTAGACAGGGATCTCACATCAGCTTGTATATTATACAAGGATAAGATTTGATAAATTCAGTTATTTGACTGAACACTGGCTCTGTTTAAATCAGAGATTTAAACATACATAGTCTAACCTAGCTCCTTTCTTTTTTACCTAGCCTAACCTAGCTTGTTTTCCCAAGCCGGTCTATGGCCCATGTTTTTTTTCGATGCCTCAGTGGTCCATGCACATGTCCGTTCAAGGGGATTAAATAGCCGTTCTATGGCCCCAGGGTTTTACGAACTTCTTTTTCCCAAGCCGGTCTATGGCCCGTGTTTTTTTTTATGCCTCAGTGGTCCATGCACAGGTCCGTTCAAGGGGATTAAATAGCCGTTCTATGGCCCCAGGGTTTTCTCAAATTTTCTTTCATAGCCGGTCTATGGCCCCTGGGTTTTACGAACTTTTTTAGAATCTGGATGTAGCAGGTGCTCAATTGTCAAAAGTGAAAAATTGGTTTTGTCTTCCGAATGCACCATTTCTGTAAATTTGCTAATAATCTTTTAAAAATAGTAAATGCCATTATTTTTGCAAAATTATTACGAGATCTATTATACTAATAACGGTTTGATAAAATACAGTAGACTGCCTACTGGATAATAGTTCCAGTCCACCTGTAGACAGGGATCTCACATCAGCTTGTATATTATACAAGGATAAGATTTGATAAATTCAGTTATTTGACTGAACACTGGCTCTGTTTAAATCAGAGATTTAAACATACATAGTCTAACCTAGCTCCTTTCTTTTTTACCTAGCCTAACCTAGCTTGTTTTCCCAAGCCGGTCTATGGCCCGTGTTTTTTTTTATGCCTCAGTGGTCCATGCACAGGTCCGTTCAAGGGGATTAAATAGCCGTTCTATGGCCCCAGGGTTTTCTCAAATTTTCTTTTATAGCCGGTCTATGGCCCCTGGGTTTTACGAACTTTTTTTCCCAAGCCGGTCTATGGCCCCTGGGTTTTATGAACTTTTTTTCCCAAGCCGGTCTATGGCGTGTATGTTAAATAAACCAAATTTTTCACTTTTGACAATTGAGCACCTGCTACATCCAGATTCTAGGGAGGAAAGGAATATAATATAATATCTAATATATCTATCTGTGTGAAATAGATTAAATCCATTTATTTGATATTCAGCTAATAGTTCTGTATTTTCTACATTCATCCATGTTTTGGTAAGTGCAATAATATGTATTGTTTCATTGCAGATTAGAGATTCAAGATAGTTCTAGATTTCCGAAGTACTGAAACGCGCGCCATACAGGCTTGGTGGATCTAGGTGCAAGGTAAAATTATTTACATTTACTTTTGTATTTATATGCATATATGCATTTATATGCATTATTCTCTAGAATAATAGATCTCGTAATAATTTCCCCCCCCCCCCCCACCACTCTACCACCACATTGAGTTTAGTAGCTCTGTGCACGTCAGGTGCTGTTTAATATACAGACCTACTCCTCCATTTGACCTAGTTTCTCTATCACATCTATATCACTTTGTGCTTTAGCCCTGGTGGAGCTTGGTCCACCAGGCTGTTGTTTGGAGTGGCCCGCAGATCCACATACAGTCTGCATATGATATACAGTCTGTTGATCAATTAAACTACAGTAGTTAGTTTTTATCATCCGAATGCACCAATATGTGTTCATTCTTCCCAGATGAAGGAACTAGGTAATATTCATCATCTGAATGCACCATCTGATGCTTTAACACACTCATGATACACGAGAGGTTTAAAAAACTTTTAAAACTTTTAAAACTTTTTGACCTATGTATTTAAAAGCAATTCTAAAGTTAAAAAGTGTAGCATAGGCCCCTCGCAGAATGTTCTTAATATGATCCTCAGGTTATAGTTTTCTATCTAAAACCACCCCTAGATCTCTTTCTTGATCAGAATTCTTTATAGATCTCAGTGGCTCGATCATAGAAACTGCTCTAAATCCTTGTTGGCCTGGATTGTGGAGGTCATTGGTCTCTATAAAACTAGTAATCTGACTCCTGATCACTCTCAAATAATTTTATTATGTGGGATGTTAGTGCAACTGGTCTATAATTCTTTGCCAATGCTTGTGTTGTGTTGTGTTGTTTTGGTAGTGATGTGCAATGTGTTGTTTTGGTAGTGATTCGTCCAGTTCTGGTAGTAGTGCGGTTGTTGTGTAGTGTAGTACTTGTGTGCTTGTTAATGACTTGTATTCCAGTCTTGTGGGTATCTCCTTTCCCCTACGGGCCAACTGCTTTGTTCTTACCTAGCATTTTGCTTTGTTTGGGTATGAATGTTTGTGTGCCGTATATTTTGCAAAATTTGCCATATATCTCATTATTTACTCCTCTGCCTAGCAACAAGTCTGTCTAATTATACTCATTAACTGTTTTTCAAAGTTCCCCATAGTGTCCTTTATTGAAATCGAGTTCATGAACCGTTTCAATGTTCTTATTTTCTTCTAGATTATATCTTAAAGTATATTTAAATGTTATTGTTATTATTGTTATTAAATGTTATTGTGACATTGCATTGCAATTGAGCTATGTTGTTTACCATACCGTTCATTTCGTGAGTATAAGTATAGATGCCACACTTGTGACAGGTAAAACCATGCCTTTTTTGAAAAACAGCACCGTCTGTTGCACGTAAGAGCAACCCACACTATATTATGTTGCGATATTATTTCAATATTTCCGATTGTATTGATAATTTGAATTTTCATAGATTTCAATTTATTTTCATTTCGATTTAATAATTTTGTGTGACATTGCATTGAAATTGAGCTGTGTTGTTTACCATACTGTTCATTTCATGAGTATAGTTTATTTTTTTATTTTTTTTCATTTCATTTTTTTAGCTGTTCTTATTTTTCAGTGATGGGAATATCAGATCATTTGATGTTCCCAATTTTCTGATGGAAGCATCAGACCATTATAGAATGCATCGGATGAGGTAGTTTGGAATGGTGGGGAGGACGAGAGGGGGGTATGGTGGGGAAGACGAGGGGACAGAGGAGAGGGTAATGGTGGGGAGGACGAGGGGACTGGGGAGTTGGGGATGGTGGGGACAGGGGAATGCTGGGGAGGACAAAGGGACAGGTGAATGGGAGATGGTGGGGGAGGAAGAAGGACAGGGGAGGGGAAAATGGTAAGGAGGACGATGGGACAGGGAAGTGGGAATAGTGGGGATGATGTGGGGACAGGGAAGTGGGAAGGACGAGAGGACTGTGGAATGGGGAATAGCAAAGTGAATTATAATTATATATATTAATTAATTCTTATAAATTTCCAGAAGCCTGTATCAACACCCACACTAATGCAACTGAAAGAGATGTTGAGACAAGTATTGCTGATATGTTGAAGAACGCCCCAAACAAACTCGGTGGAAACAGATACAAGGTAAAGTTTGCCAATTTGCTGTAGTCTAATTCAATTTCTTTTTAGTAATCTTCGAGAACATTTATGCTATGAATAAGATAAAATAATGTAACTGATTTTGATTTATTTACTATTTATTATTTATTTACCGTTATTAGTATAATAGATCTCGTAATAATTTTGCAAAAATAATGGCATTTACTATTTTAAAAAGCTCGGGTGCAGGGGGGGGGTTATGTAAAAGCCTGGTTTGTGCCTCGGAGAGGCTATGGGATCCAGTAAGATCGTCCTTCCTTTCCTCCCTAGAATCTGGATGTAGCAGGTGCTCAATTGTCAAAAGTGAAAAATTGGTTTTGTCTTCCGAATGCACCATTTCTGTAAATTTGCTAATAATCTTTTAAAAATAGTAAATGCCATTATTTTTGCAAAATTATTACGAGATCTATTATACTAATAACGGTTTGATAAAATACAGTAGACTGCCTACTGGTTTTACCTGTAATAAGGTTTGATACAGATGATTATGATTATGGTTTTGGCCTCCACCACCCTCTCACCTAACTTGTTCCAACCATGTCTACCACGGTTTTGTCTTCCGAATGCACCATTTCTGTAAATTTGCTAATAATCTTTTAAAAATAGTAAATGCCATTATTTTTGCAAAATTATTACGAGATCTATTATACTAATAACGGTTTGATAAAATACAGTAGACTGCCTACTGGTTTTACCTGTAATAAGGTTTGATACAGATGATTATGATTATGGTTTTGGCCTCCACCACCCTCTCACCTAACTTGTTCCAACCATGTCTACCACGGTTTTGTCTTCCGAATGCACCATTTCTGTAAATTTGCTAATAATCTTTTAAAAATAGTAAATGCCATTATTTTTGCAAAATTATTACGAGATCTATTATACTAATAACGGTTTGATAAAATACAGTAGACTGCCTACTGGTTTTACCTGTAATAAGGTTTGATACAGATGATTATGATTATGGTTTTGGCCTCCACCACCCTCTCACCTAACTTGTTCCAACCATGTCTACCACGGTTTTGTCTGCCGAATGCACCATTTCTGTAAATTTGCTAATAATCTTTTAAAAATAGTAAATGCCATTATTTTTGCAAAATTATTACGAGATCTATTATACTAATAACGGTTTGATAAAATACAGTAGACTGCCTACTGGTTTTACCTGTAATAAGGTTTGATACAGATGATTATGATTATGGTTTTGGCCTCCACCACCCTCTCACCTAACTTGTTCCAACCATGTCTACCACGGTTTTGTCTTCCGAATGCACCATTTCTGTAAATTTGCTAATAATCTTTTAAAAATAGTAAATGCCATTATTTTTGCAAAATTCCTGAATATTGTCAAAATGACGGAAACCCATATGTCAAAAACACATGGAGATATACCAATCCTGGAAGACATTCTTCCATCCCCACTTGAAACTGTTGAGCAGGTGGAAAGTCTGTCACATGAGCTAAAAGTTAACAGTGAATATAAAAAGAGTATGGTAAGTGTTGCTTAATTCTTTTAGCCTGAGTATGGTAAGTGTTGCTGAATTTTTTTAGCCTTGTACATATGTCTTTTGATTAGTTTTTTTGCAGATGAAGGAAGGTGGGGTGGCACATAATTGATTGTTCAGTGTTATGTTTAAGGTACAAATAAAACAAAAGCAAAAGTTACTCAAATTCGTTGATTTTTGTAATAGTTAAGAAGGAAAATATTTTAATGCTATTTATTTAATACAGTTGGAAATTAGAAAATCTAATGTTGAGATTGAAAGATATATATTATTCTCTATTACCTTACAGCTTATGCATTATTTTAACAGGTCCAGACGCTGTCTCAAATGGGCGGTGCAAGCTGTGGAGACACAGTGAGACGAATGATGAGGAGGATAGGGACCTATGGGGTCTGGTCTCAGTATTCACTCGTTGGGCGCAAGAGGAAACGTGTCTTCAAAACCTTGGATATTTGTAATGTAATAATAAGTACGTAAATTTGACATTTTTTTGGATTATATATATGTCTGCATGTATTATGTATTATACTTGCATGCTTGTTAATGACTTGTATTCTAGTCTTGTGGGTATCTCCTTTCTCCTACGGGCCAAATGCTTTGTTCTTACCTAGCATTTTGCTTTGTTTGGGTATGAATGTTTGTGTACCTTCATTGTATATTTTGCAAAATTTGCCATATATCTCATTACTCCTCTGCCTAGCAACAAGTCTGTCTAATTATACTCAATAACTATTTTTCAAAGTTCCCCATAGTGTCCTTTATTGAAATAGAGTTCATGAACCGTTTCAATATCCTTATTTTCTTCTAGATTATATCTTAAAGTATATTTAAATGTTATTGTGACATTGCATTGCAATTGAGCTGCGTTGTTAACCATTCTGTTCATTTCATGAGTATATTTTATTTTCTATTTTTTCATATCATTTTTTTTATCTGTTTTTATTTTTCAGTGATGGGAATATCAGATCATTTGATGTTCCCATCAGAAAATTGGGAAAGTCAGATCTTTTGATGTTCCCAATTTTCAGATGGAAGC